>NC_000072.6:148517507-148677507 GCF_000001635.26 Mus musculus
CGCTTTGTCATTCTCCTGCCAGGTCCCCCAAGAGCTGGGGTTATAAGCATGTGATACCATTCCCAGTTCAGAACTTACATTTGTAATATTTTTAATCTTACTTTTCCTGTAGTATAAGTGTGTGTTCCTGCAACCTCAGTAACTTTAAGAACTACTTCATCAGGAGCGAGAGAGGGGAGGGGTACAGTGTGTTCATTACTTTTCCATGTGGCTGTGAAGTTTGTGATAAGATGTGAACTCTACTTCAGTGCCGTATCTGTTGAATTCAGACCTTGACATGTTGAAATACATGTTGCAAACACAGAACATAATGACTCCATTATACAAGCTCTTCAAGGAACCTCAGTCTTGTTAGATTAAACACAACAAATGGGGGCTTGAAATAGTTGGCACAGACAGTGAATGTCTTACACAGAGAAGCCAGGCCACTGTAAAATAGACTGTTAGGGATGTGGTTCCTTTGAAAAGAAGACACAGTCTTGTGCTTGGTAAAGCCAGTGAAAAGGAACAAGAACTGGGGGAGGGGTCTACTCCAGCCACACCTCTGTGTATGGGTTTGGCAGTGTCTGTCACCTCTGGGGCTGTTGAGGTAGAGCAGGGAGGGAGGAGGGAGAGAACAAGAGCAGCTGTTTTGAGGGCAAAACACTGTGGAACACTGAAAATTCCAAATTAAAGGTTTTTAAAAAGAGCTCATTTATAAAAGCAAATAATGGCAATTACCAGAAGATTTATTCCACAAGCACAGCAACAGGCTTAGATTTTTACCATATACATACACACACACACACTAATAAAGTACTAATTTTCATTTGTGAACTTGTTTTGATTCTATTAAATATTCATATTGCAAAATTTTTATTTAAAAGGCTCTTTTGCTTGGTCTTGTGTGTGAAGAAACTTGAAGGGTTCATCCTTTTTCTTTTCTTTCTTTGTAGTTTTTTGTTTCTTGGTTGGTTGGTTGGTTGGATTTTGGTTTGGTTGGTTTTGGGTTTGTTTTGTTTTGTTTTTGATAGGGTCTCACCCTGTAGCTCAGGCTAGTCTGCACCTCACTATGCAGTCCAGTGGCCTCAAATTCATGGCAATCCTCTGCCTCAGGCTTCTAAGTGCTGGAATTACAGGAGTGAGCCATCAAGCCTGTTCTTAGTCCGTTTGTTGACAGAAGCCGGCTAGGAAGGTCTATAGCAAGCAAATGAGTTTCCTGGAGATGGCCCACTGTTTTCCCTGGCTGCAGCGTGTATACTCTGGAGAGGGACAGCCCCAAAGACTTTGTCCCAGGATTGCTTTTCACTACTGGTATGCCTTTCCTGTCACTGTTACATAGCCTAATGACTCCTGTGCGCAGCCCACCATACTGAGCAAATTTTCTATAAATCAATATGAAGATGAACTGTCATGAATTAATTCTAGATGAACTAATGACTTTATAGAATTCCTGATTTGATTCAAATAATTTTAGGAAGAAAGCTCAAGGAGACGGTTTTAGCTGTTTTTCCAGAAAGATGTAAAAAGAATCAAGAATAGAATGGTCCCCCTCCTCATAGAACAGTAAGTAAAGACAGTACAATAAGGAAGACAATGAGCTTTCATAAATTACACTAAGAAGAGAAATCGGCTTGGGCCAAATTTGTGATCAAGGAAGAATGTTCATTGTAGGTCAGGTCCAAGTATGATGCAACAGGTGTGCACCATGATAAAGCAGGACCATGTGAAACTGTTGCTTTGAACTTATAATGAACTTACAGAATAAAATACTGCTTCTGTAACTCCCCCTTTGTGTAACATTTTATCTGTAAGGTAATTTTATAAAGAACTTTTGTCTAGAAGGTATAAATTGCCAGAGAGAAGAAATAAAGTGTGGCTTTTGAAACTCTGCTCCATCTATCCCACAAATGTGTGTATATATGTATATGTCTGTCTATATATCTGTCCATACATATGTATGTAGGTATATGTGTATGTACATACATATACATGGGTACTTGTGGAATTGAAACAGATGGTGGGACTTGGCCAGTGTGTATGTGCACGCATATCTGACTTTTTTTCTTTACTTCCTTTTTTGTCCTCTCTGACTCAAGAAGAGTTAATGAACTTGGAGCCTCTCACCTGGCCAGTGAGGGGGCCTGTACTGGCTAGTTTTGTGTCAACTTGACACAGCTGGAGTTATCACAGAGAAAGGAGCTTCAATTGAAGAAATGCCTCCATGAGATACAACTGTAAGGCATTTTCTCAATTAGTGATCAAGGGGGAAAGGCCCCTTGTGGGTGGGACCATCTCTGGGCTGGTAGTCTATAAGAGAGCAGGCTGAGCAAGCCAGGGGAAGCAAGCCAGTAAAGAACATCCCTCCATGGCCTCTGCATCAGCTCCTGCTTCCTGACCTGTTTGAGTTCCAGTCCTGACTTCCTTGGTGATAAACAGCAGTATGGAAGTGTAAGCTGAATAAACCCTTTCCTCCCCAACTTGCTTCTTGGTCATGATGTTTGTGCAGGAATAGAAACCCTGACTAAGACAGGACCTTAGCCAGAGAGAAAAGAGCCCAGGCAACTAAGCCTTTTTTTTTTTCTTTCCTTAATCCCCAGCTGCTATCAGCAGGAGTTAAATTGTCAGAAGCCAATGGCTTTTAACCACTAAATAATGGAGGTTCACATGTCCTCTGTAGAAGTTGGTATCTACTCTGCACCCGTGTCTCTGGATTTTTGACTTGTGACTATAAAATCTTACAGAAGTAATGTAAAGAAAGCCTGTTCCTTAAAAAAAAAAATAAAAAATCAGCCAGGCAGTGGTGGCGCATGCCTTTAATCCCAGCACTTGGGAGGCAGAGGCAGCTGGATTTCTGAGTTTGAGGCCAGCCTGGTCTACTGAGTGAGTCCAGGATAGCCTGAGCTACACAGAGAAACCCTGTCTCCAAAACAAAACAATCACCCACACTATTTGCTTCCTGAGATACAATTGAAAAAAATTGGGCAATTATTACAAGGCTGAGGTTGGAGATTAAGAAAAAACACAGCCAGAGGTCCAAGGGTCCTGCCAGCATCCCATGCTTCCTGCAAAGTCCAGACTGTTGGTTCTGTGGCATAGCTTGAGTCACTGATATTGGCTTAAAAGATGCACCTGGCTAGCATGAGCATCTCTCAACACACAAGTTATTGCCAGTCTTCTTCACCAGCACCAACTAAAAACAAAACATGCAAATCACACAGCTGGCCAGTAAGTCTGAGCTCTTTAGAATATTTTATTTTTATTTCTGCCTAATTTCTCTCCTTTTAAATTGTTTTATTAATAGAGAACAACAAATTAAATATATACAAAAGACTGAAGAAAATTAAAACTATGGCTTATATTGGTAAGGAAAGTAAATTGGCGAAGGCATTATCTACCTAATACCTGCTCATCTATATGCCAGCCACTGTGACTCACTAAATTTGCTGGATGCTTATGTCAAGATCAACCATGTAGAAATACCGACCATTCCTTCCCACATTTATCTGCTTCAGTGGTAGATATTAAAATGCCTAAGACAACTTCTTGTTTCCGTTGGAAGATGTAGCAAGATAAGAGGCCATGGCTCTCATTTTTATAGTGGAAAACATCTGGGGAGACTGCAAATTAGCTGTTTTCTTGAGCACATTGGATACCTGAAACCATGGTCAAACAGTTAACCCAAGGTGCTGCTAGTCACAAGAATAGTCCAGAGTACTGGCTCACCTGGGCCAGAAGCCACCAGGCACCTTATAAGCTAGGAGTAAGATAAAGCTTGGAGCATTATTAAGTTCACGCAGGGTAGGCAGAGGCCATCTCAGAAAATGTGAATTCTTCAGGGCTGCAGATATGGTCTAGCTAGATCTTTCACCCATAGCCTCATTAGGTTTTTTGGGGAAATCAAAGTCCTGGTCTCAATTTGCCCATGATTGCGGGAGATCCTGGAGTGTGGGGCTTTTTTCAGCTTTACAGCCTTGAGAACATCTCCACAGGCTTCATGGATTCCAAAGGAAAAGATCAAATCCATGTAAAATTACCTTATTTAAGTGGGGTAGAGAATGGTTCTGAGGAAGTATTGTTCATCTCTGGGTAGTAGTGTGCTGGATCCAACAGCATGTCCCCCAAATCTGTATCTGTGGGGAGGCCTAAGTTAGTCATGCAGGAGGAGGTACACATGGGCAGCCATGTTGGTAGATGTGTGTACGGAAACAGGTAAGCCTTATACTACCAATGTCTGTTTGTGTGTTTCAGAGTAGGTAATCACCAATGTATGTTTGTTGCATGGAAGGATATGAGTGACATTCCACACCTATGAGTCCAGATGAGGGGGAGAGAGCTGGACTCAGAGGAGCCAAAAAGGAAAGCCACTTTCCATCATGATCATACATTTAGGTACTCTCTAAAAATATTTTCAGTCTGGCTAATAATGAGTCATAAATTATCTCTCATGAACAAATATAAGAAAGATTTGTAGTAAATTAAAGACTCTAGTAGATTGATGTTTTAGATCCACAAAGCTTTGTCTACCTACAAATTCAACCCTGGGGTCTTTGATAATGAGTCATAAATTATCTCTCATGAACAAATATCAGATAATAAGTAGAATTGTAGTAAATTAAAGATTTCTGTGAACTGATGTTTTAGATCTAAAAAGCCATGTCTACCTACAAATCTATCCCTGGACTCTTTGAATATGGAACAATGAGCTGTGCAGATATAATTGGTTAGAAAATTCATGATGACATCATCCTGTTATGCCAAGCTGAGCCCTGAATCCAATGTCTTTATCAAACAGAGACAAAAAGAGAGGCAAAGAGGAGAGGACTATGCAGAGATGAAGGTGGATTATAATGATGTCATCACAAGAAGCCAGCAACATCAGAGCCACCAGAAGATGGACAAACTGGAAAGGATTCTTTTCTGGAGTATCCATAGGGAGTATGGCCCTGCCAATTCTTTATTTCTGATTGTTGGCCTCTAAAGGTAACACAGATAAATCTCTGATATTCTATGTGATCCCTGTGTGGCTATTGCTCTGGTAGCAAAGAGAAACTAAGCACGGACCATGGTGGTTTGAGTTTGAACTGTCCTTAGAGGTTTGAATACTTGGCTCCCAGGTGAAGGTGTGGTTTGGGAGGGTTATCAAATCCATGGCTGTAGGGAGTGGGTCACTGAAGTGGCCCTTGAGATCTGATAGTCCATCCCACATCCTCTCTCTCTTGTTTCTTGACTGAGTGCAAAGTGAAAGGTTACCTTATACATCTGCTGTCATGCCATCCCCACCATGACAGATAGTTCCTTCCCTAGACTGTGAGCCCAAATAAAGCCAGCTCCCTGCCCTTGCTTCATGTCAGCTATTTGCCCACAACATAGGGAAAAGAAACTTATACAAAAAAGTACCAAGGGAGATTTAGTCCTAGTTATCTCTTTTAAGATACATGTCATTTAAGACCCACTATTTCAAAAGCTGACATTTCATGAGACTCTCTTCATCTCCACTACTGAGTCATCTTTCAAATACAGAAAAGGATCTGGCACTCTGCTATCTCCCGACTCAGCAAATGTCTCTTTTATAATCTTGGATTTCCTTAGCAGCTAAGAGGGTGTCATCAACACCAAACTGTGACAAACAGAGAAATATCACTTCAAAGCAGAAATGCCCATATCATTAAATAACAGCTAAAGAAAAAGTCTGGTGTGAGCCAGCACCCATGGGACTACAGCACTGTCAGGAAAACACAGAAAGGGAAGAAAAATAAAAACAACTTTGCTATATTTTACATTTGTTTGCAGCTTTCTTCATCCACAGACTCATGCCTTTGCTCCACCTGATCTCCATCTTCAGGCATAGTAACTGTGTATGCCTAGATGCCTTCAGAGAAGATTGCACTGACTTAGTTATTCACAGACTGGACCACATGCCCTTGTGCTTTATGACCTAGGATTTCTACCCTTCTGAATCTGTCTTAAGTTGACTACCCCCCGTTAGGAAGTCAGGTACATGAAGATATTCTTTTTCTCAAAAATGGAAACAAAAACATATGGAAAGATTGCTCAGTGGTTAAGAGTACTTGCTGCTCTTCCAGAGAACCAGTTTACTTCCTAGCACCCACATCACTCAGCACATGACAGTCTGTAACTTTAGCTCCAAAGATCTGATGCTATATTCTGGTCTTTGTAGGCACCCACATACATGTGTGTGCACTAACACAGATCCACACATAAATTTTTAAAAAATGAAGTATTAAAAAAATAGAAAGAAAACCAGATCACCAACAATAGGTACTTATTAAATAACCTCTAATCCATTCACTTAAGAACAGCTAGCTAGCACCTAAGGTAGTATGTATGAAGACTATGAAATAACATAAAAGATGCGGACATTTTCTAAAATAACAAGAAAACAGGGGAAGATATATGTGTATAAGCACCTGATATATGAGCATGTGGCTAGAATGCTATGTTATGTCACACTGTAACTAGTACCTCATGTATTAAGGGACAGTGAGGTGGGTCAGAGTTCTAAGGCTAAAGTGGATTTTCTTGTTAGTGTCTCACAAGACCAATGTCAATGTTCTGGTCAGGCTTATTCTTATTTGGGGTAGGTGGGAAACAAAGGGACAATGCCCCCATGGCCTTGTTGGCAACAGATGGAAAGATGGGAGTTGCAGACCCTCCACATTCCTTCTTCTGTGTCTTCAAACAAATAATGGAGCATGACTCATTTTCATGTGTCAAATTCTTCAGGCCCCTCTTCCTTTCTCCTCTGCCCCATTGAAGCTTTCACAAGATTGACTCAGGTTTGCCCAGGTAACCTTTACAGTTTAAGGTCAATTGGTTCTGGACTTGAAGTCAATCTGCAAAGACCTTCACAGAAGCAGTAATTAGATTCATGTTCACTTGTATAACCAGAGGTAGGAATCTTCTCAGAGTCACCTTCACACATCTACCAATCTGTCCATCATATATTCATTCATCTTCCTACACAGGAAGAGTCAATTTTCTGTGCAAGATTCAGTTCAGACGTGAACAGATGAAAACAACGAAGAAAATGAGAATTTAGCCTGTACTACCAAAAAAATTACACTGGGCTACACTACTGAAGGGGCGTTACTATCCATGGCACATAAGAAATCCACACAGCCCAGTCACAACAAACAATTGAGACAAACAACTGAATTAAAAATGGACAGAGATGCTACATAGATGTAAGTGCTCAGTAGTACAAGAAATACTGACATCTTTAGGGGTTTTTTTTGATTACTTAGATAACTACTCCAAATTAGTTATTATTTTTGACAGAATTAATAACTTAGACAGGGGAAATGCTTTCAGTCAGATGCCAGACAAAAATGCCAAGTATCACATTAGACAGCACAAAAAGAGACCAATGAGAGACCCTGTCTCCAAAACATAATATAAATGGTGCCTGAGGACCAAAACCCAAGATTGAACTCTGGCTCCATGTGCATGAGCAAACACATGCATGCTCACCCACCTACACATATGTTTACCCACTCACCCATGAACAAGAACACATGTGAAGATGTTACAAAAGCAATTTGCATTTCTTCAAAACTGTACTTTAAATTTTGATCTTTTCTAGGGCCAGTTTGGTATGTAATGCAACAATCCTGTGACACCAGCTGTCTTAGTTACTTTTCAGTTGCTGTGTCAAAACATTGTGATCAAGTCAACGTATAAAAGAGGGTTGGAATCCATGATCATCATGGCAGAGAGCATGACAGCAGGCAGGTAGACATGATGCTGGAGCAGTAGCTGACAGAGTTTACATCTTGATCCACAAGTAGGAAGTATGGCAATAGCTTTTTAAAGCTTGAAACCTACCTCCAGTGACACACCTTCTCCAATAAGACTATACCTCCTAACTCTCCCCAAAATATTCCACCAACTGGGGACAGAGTATTCAAATATATGAGGTTAGGGAGCTATTATCATTTAAGCCATCACATCAGGCTGTGGTATGGATGACAGCTGCCTATCACAGTTGTGACCTAGGGAAGCAACTGCTACTTGACAGTGTACTTTGTAGACAGTGTTTTGGGTGTTACTGTTTCCGTCAATGTGCTAAGTGAGACATCAGGCACTATCACAAAATAGTCTTTACGTAAAATGATTTCACTCAGCCACTGGCCAACTGGAAGCCCTCTGACATATTCAGGGTAGCCTAAGTCATGATGTCTCCTAGGTTGAGGATATTATACAAATGCTTTCACCCCACCGTTTTCAATTTATGATGGGATCATACTAATATAGCCCTCATAAACCAAGGGGCAGCTATATAAACAAAATGAATTCTTTTCAGGTCTGGTTTGCTATGAGTGAGACATAGCTGAATAGCTTGCTAATGTTACAGCAACAAAAAGCAAAGAGATTTGTGTTGGGAACAGAGTGTTTGTTCAGGGACGATTCCAGGTGCTCAGGATCATTTCAGCAAGGAAGAGTTCTCTTTCTTCTGGTACTTGAACAGCAGGTTAAAATGCATGTTCTCTTCCAGATTCCATGTTTTAATGAGGAGAGATTAGAAATGCAGCAAGGCAAAACACAGTTACCGGAAGATAACCATATGGAAATGTGGGCAGAGGAGGACCACAGAGGAGGGGGGAGGAACATTTGCTTAAAACTGGTGTAAAGATTAGTGTGATGCCTATGGCCTGTTCTAAACAGAAAGGCAAGGCCAATCAAGTTCAGATTCACCGGAGACAGACAGATTTCCGTTCAGTAGGTTCAGGGAGGTCAATTGATCCTCAAAGAGAATGTGTTCAATCAGATGCTAGATATTTTTCCTCTGGAATATTACGTGTGGGAAATTGAGTCTAAGCTATCTGTAAAAGCATCTTATGTACCCTTAGCCAGATGTGAACCTCTACAATAAGTATGAGCTGGGTCATGTGGATAGATAAAAAGATGGGATTGACAAAGGATTTCACGAGTTGTGACCAACTGATGAAGGTTTATAAACACGGACCTCACACAGCACAGGTGACTGGGATGATAAAGGGGTATTGATTGCTCTAAGGCTGTAGAATCACAGGTTCCCCATTAACACATTCTCTGTGTTCTGAATGGAAACTGGAGCTGTCCTGTGACAAGAATGTCTGCAGTAAATAGCTCAATGGAGGAAGCTGTCATTTGACTCAAGTTTCAGAGGATTTAGCTAGTAATTCAGGCTGTGGACCTGAGTTGAGGCAGGATATAATAGAGGCAGAGAAGGCAGAATGGTGGACTGTTTAGTTCATGGGATCCAGGAAGGAACGAGTCCTTAACAACAGGGCACAGGGAAAGACACAAGGCACAACCCATGACCTACTGCCCCCAAAAAGACCACGTCAATAGTCCATTCAAATTGTGACTCCATCAATAGATTAATCCAGAGTCCTTGTAATCTCCCCACTACACCTCCTCTGAATGCTGCTTGCATTAAGGACCAGCCTTCAGTGCATGAGCCTTGAGGGGCGGGGGGTGTTCAGAATTGCAGAACTATCTCCAGTTACCACTAGAACTTAAAATATAAAAATCAGAGAGAGGACAGGCACTCACTAGCTGCTCATTCCTTCCATGCAAAAATCAATTGCCCAAAAAGCTTAAGAACTAATCTTTCAAAATTTCAATTTAATTCTCAAGTCTCATAGCATTTTAGAGTTGTGTTTAATATAAGAAATGCTGGCAGAGGATGCCACCTTTAGATACAGCAAAAATCATAGTGTCACCAGTGTCTGAAATGAGACAATTTCATACCAATATAACCTTGAGGTTCATTCAAATTAAATCTTATTATTGATTCTAAAATGAAGCTCCTGTCACCTTTTAAACATAATATATATATATATATGTATATATATATATATCTTTAAAACTTCAATATTCTATCAGTATTGTCAATAGCACAGATGAATAGGAAGATATAAATTTTGGCTTCATCAGAAGCAATCATCTTAAATATTTTTAAATGATAGCTTTTCAAGAATTTTGAATCAGAATCACTCAAAAGTAAAGTTTAATTTTGCACGAAAATTAAGAAAGTTTCAAAGCTAAGCATGGGAGTGCAAGACTAGAATTCTAGCTAAGAAGCTGAGACAGGAGGATCACTGTGAATTTGATGCCATCCTGGGCTATAGAGTGAGTTCCAGGAGACTGAGATATAGGACTATGTCTCAAACAAACAAACAAACAAACAAACAGAATATCAGGTGTTATTAAAAGCTCATTGTTATTTTAAATATGAGCATGTTCTAGCACTGAGATGATAGCTTTAATTATAATGGAAATTTATGCTGTCCATTATAATATTGGTTAGCAGTTAGGTTGATACAAAAAAAGATAATATAAGGAATTCATGAAATGTATAAATAGAACAGTAAAAATAATGTTGTATACTCGTTTTATTTTGTTTTTGAAACAGGGTTTCATTATGTAGCCTTGGTTGTCCTGGAACTCACTATGCAGAACAGGTTGGCCTTGAACTCAAAGAGATCTGCCTGCCTCTGCATCCCAAGTGCTTGGGTTAAAGGTATTTGCCACCGCAACTAGCCCTGACCCTAACCCTAACCCTAACCCTAACCTTAACCCTAACCCTGATTACACACACACACCTTTAGATTTATAAACAGATACAAAGAGATCAGCATCTTTCCAAAGCTCACATACCTGGTTCTGGGGGCTGAAGTTAGAACTCAGGCCTGCTGTTCACCACCCTGTGTTCTGTGTATCACTAGGAGGCCTGTTATCACTAGGAGGCCTGGCAAGACCATGAGAAGTCAGACTGATACAGTGACCTACATAAGCTTTGTCTGCCACATGTTTTCTCAGTAGACCCCAGTTTTTCCCAGTGAACTTCTCATTAGTCCAGGTCTCCATGCCATCATACTTCCAGACTAGGGAGCAGTGGAATTCCCAAAGCCACTGTGCTTCTCTTATAGAAATGGGCAGCTTTCATTCAGGACACAGCTTGAAAAGGTGAAAATTGATGAAAAATTTTAAAAACACAGCTCAAGACAGCAGTCCAGGAAGTGAAATACATGACTGCTGGGCAAAGACAGAGGTGGGAGAAAGCTCTTGGGGAAAGGGGGACACTGGCTTGTATCTGAGAGATCTATAGAGTTTAGAAGAAAGGCCCAGCAGAGAGGGCACTTCATGGAAGACAGAAATAGAGGAACATCTGTAAATGGCATTCACATCTGCAGTGTGTTCCCCAGATGCGTGAAGAGGCTGCAATTTTCATTTACAATGAAAGCAACTACAAGCTTATTAAGTTACACAAAGTCAACAACTGAGAGGAAACAAGCCAGAAGTAAACGCAAGGCCAGTCAACAGTGAAACAGGCACACAAGCCAGTCACCAGGGTATACATGCACCAACCAAAGACACTGATCATCAATGAAGATCAAATGTATAAGCCAAGCATGAAATTTTGTCCTTGTACTTGCATGAAAATGCTCCCTGGTGAAATGCTGGCTGGTGGCCTTGACCCATCTCTAAACCCATAGCCATAGTGAATAATTCATATGGATCTTTCTTATAATGCTCTATGAAGGCGAGAATGTCACACAGAGCACACCTTGCTAAAAAACAGTGCTGTGAATTCCTGAACTATGCCCCTTCCTAACCCAGAACTCTGATGAGGCAGAAGCCGTATTGCAAGAATAAAATGGGAATAGATGGAATACAGATTCGTGTCTACACTTACTCATTCTGCAAGTGTAGCTGAGCACTGTAGCAGGCACTTTTCTCATTAGGACAACACGCCTGGCAAAGATATCTTAAGAAAGAAAGGGTTTATTTTTGCCCACTATTTGAGAACATAGTCCATCATAGCCAGATATGGGCCAGCTGGTCACTTTGCATGTGTAGTCAAGAAACCAAGAGAGAGACATTACACTTTCTCCTTTTTATTCAGCCTGGGATCCCAGACTATGAAATAATGCTGCCCACATTCATGCTGGGATTTCCTACTTTGATTAAACCTTGCTGGAAATACCGTCATAGACACACCCAGAAGCGTGTTTCTTAGGTAACTCTAAATCCTAGCGAGTTGATAAGACCAACCATCAGAAGTATCTTCTATGTGTATAGAAATCACTAAGAAGGTAGCATAGCGGTAAAATAAGACTGTATTGAGGGAATGTTGGTCCACAACAGAACAAACTTTACACTATGGAAAGTCCACCCCAGCGGAAGTGGCCGCATGTCAGGACCAGCATTGCTACACCCGACAGAGTACTTGTGGCATCTCTTTCAAACAGAACCATGTTTAAGTTAGGTATCAGTGAAATGAGAAAGGCAAGCATAGGAAACAACAACAAAAGCTGTCAAGAAAAATAAGTGTTTCACATATCAGCAGACAGACTGTAGTTCACCTCTTAGTGAATGCTGTCTCCTGGACAGACAATGGTACCACAAGAATGGCAGTCCAACACTTTCCGCAGATGCTCGAAGCACTCATCTCGTGCTCAGTATCTGATCTTACACTACAAGTTAGTTGTCTGTGGCCAACCTGAGACACATAGACCCTGTCTCAAAAAACACATAAATTAGTAAAAATGTACTAATTACCTTCTCTAAAACAATCATACATTTTAAGTACTAGCAGGAATGGCAATGGATGGATAAAATTATAATAGATCTCTCTCCCTTCTCTCTCCATCCTATCTTTAAAAAAAAAAAATCACACTCAACAGAAGGTAAAGGAGAATTTCCCGAGTGGATGACCCTAGCCTAAGCCTTCCTACTGCAGCTATCTGTGTCAGAGCCTAGGCTTACCATTTTCCCAAAAGTAAATTGTCATGGAGATTAGAGTCAATTATGAGATTACACATCAAAGCTGTCACATGAAAATCTGTTTCTAAAGTCTGGAATTAAAAACTGACTATCTTAATTTATATATTTTGTAAATTATAATTGATAAAATTGGCAGTTAATTTTGAAGTGTTGCATAAGATGAGGTGGAAAAGAGGAAGGCCCTGCTTCACTGACAGGAAGAGGAGCTTAAACAGCAGCTCATGAAGCTGGAAGTCTATAATGGATCCTGTGTAAGAGCAAAGACTCATCTTAATCTATCCATGGCTAGTAACACTTTGCATAAATGCTTACTGGTTGGACCTCAGTACTATTGTTTTTTTTTTTTTTCCCAAAGATTACATGATTCACTACAGATTTTCACTTGGTTTGTGAAGGTACCAAAAGATTTCCTGGCTCTGAACCCTCAGGATGCTGAGTCTTGGAGGACCTCAGGTACTTCTGAGTTCCCTGACAGCCGCTGGAGAGTTTACTTAGCAGGATACAAGCTACTCACGCTACCTTCCCTCTGCCTTTAGCTGAGCATTTTCCAGGACAATACCAATGGCTCCAGAGCTGTTTCCACAAAGCTCTGAAGGATGCCAGAGACGAGATCATCCCACTGTAGGGTATGCTCCAAGAAGAGCTAAGGCCCTGCCAGGGACAAGCCTGGCTGTCTATTAAAGATGAACAAATTTCAAACACAATGTATTGACTTATGAGGCACAAGCAACGGTGGCAGCAAAGGCGAGCTGGCTATTCTAATAATGCGGTCTTATTGGGATGGCTGTTTGCATCTTCACTGCTGAATAAGAGGGACCTTGGGGTCTCTGTTCGTACTTTGGTGTCACAAGGAACCATCAAGTCACTGCCTGAGTTTGTGTCTGTGGCCATAATACAGAAGCCTCAGTGCTGCTGAGCCTGAGTTAATGCTGCTACTCCAGCCCCTTAGTGGTCTGCACAGCCCTGGGAGGCCAGGAAGTGAGGGTGCAGAGGCACTGCACTGTGTACTGCCTGCTTAGCACCAGCACTGACTGGAAGGAGGCCAACCCTGACCTTTGTGTTAAGTTACATGCTGACTCTCAACAAGGCTGCTTTCAGGAGTATATTAGCATAGCATTGTTATTACTTGCTTTTCTGCTGGGACAAACAGTGTGGACAGTGAGCTGACTTGTGTGTGTTCTCATAGGATCTCCCGACTCTGGGTATGGCTCACACACCTCCTTGTATCTGAGCATCCTTCAATCTGCCTCTTCTAGGACCTTATTGCTGGAGTGTGGCCCAGGCCACAAGCAGGCTCACTGAATCGGACTGAGCATTTAAACAAGATTCTGGAAGACTGTCTACACGCTGGTTTCAGCAGAGCTGCTGTGTGAAGAAGCACCAAATGCAGCCGAGAGCAGCACCTGCTGTCTACCTGGATACTCCCTGGAGTAGGGGAACTTTTCATTTTGACATGAAGCATATTCACGATGGTGTGCCCAACGTTGCTTGTTCCCAAGCCATTCCTCAGAGACAGTTAGCTACCACAGACCTGAAAAATAAAAGGCATTTCACCCCCTGTACCCCTCTTTTAATTATTCAGTTTAGTACTCGTAGCATCGCTTTTTCTATTCTGTTTGTCTTATTGTACAGAGACAAAGTCTAGCTACATTGCCCAGACAGCCTTGAATTTGCCATCCTGCTGCTGCCTCAACTTCCCTCCCAAGTGCTGGACTTACAAATGGTAACACACACACACACACACACCTAGTCTGTTGTGTGCCAGGCACACGTTAAGTGTAGTCTTGGGGCTTCCCCAGGTAGGAAGCGGTCCCTCTATTTTGCTCCATTGTGTGTCAGCCCAATGGCTCTGACTGTCAGATGGTCATTAAGTTGTACCTGTAGGCTGCTTCCCCAAGAAGCCGCTCATTCACTGCGCATGTGTACAAACACCGTGCGCAGCACTTCGTGGTGTCACGTGATCCACAGCGCTCCCCAGAGTGACCTCCTCCAGCATATGTTTTTAAATGAAGTTTTTGTTACTGCCTTTAAGTGTTGGTAAATTTTTTTTGTGTGTGGGATTTTATGTCTCACAGGGTTATTTCAATTAAAATCTTCATCAACATCTTCCTTAGAAATCTATTTCAAGGAAAAGTGAATTTAGGAAGAAGGCTCTTAAATTTTTTTCAAAGTCAAAAGAGTAAAAGAAATTTTACACTTAATCATTGACCGATGGTCGTTGAAGAGATGGACCAGCGGACAAAGACCCTTCCCACATAAACCTAACAGCCCAGATCAATCCTGGGACCCCACATAAAAGTGGAAGGAGCAAACTGATTCCACAGGCTGGTCCTCTGACCTCCATCTGCCTGCTGAGGCACATGCCTACCCACACACATGAAAACAGAACACGATTTCATGTAAGGAAAATATAATATATTTATATTATAATAAATATATAAAATATATAAGTAAAATATAACGAAGCATTGACTGTTTAATTGACTTGTTCTTAGTCCTAAGATTGACCTTCATATAGTGTCTCTGTTGGAGAACACCCCACTCAAATACGATGGTGAATTTAAATATCCCAGAGTGCTTTGCACTTGTCAAGATGTGTTATCAGAATTGTTCAGTCGAAACTACATCTTTATGGGGAGCCAGAGATCTAAAAAAAGCACCTCGATCTACATTAGGTACTGTGTACTGCAGTACACAGCCTCAGGCTGCTCAAACCAGTGGAGACCTGTGCCGTGTTGAAAGACCTTGGCTCCATCCAGTGAGAAGTGGGGTGGCATCAGGGAGTAAGACTTCTTGTTTTAAGACAGGGTCTCTCATTGAACCTGGTGCTTTCCAATTTGCCTAGGCTGGCCAACCAGTGAATCCTAGATATCATTCTGTCTTTGCCTCACCAATGCTTGGATCACAAGCACACATTTCCACACTCAGCCTCTGCCTCACCAATGCTGGGATCACAGGCACACATTTCCACACTCAGCCTCTGCCTCACCAATGCTAGGATCACAGGCACGCATTTCCACACCCAGCCTCTGCCTCACCAATGCTAGGATCACAGGCACACATTTCCACACCCAGCTGTTTGGTTTTTTGTTTTTTGGGTTTTTTTTTTTTTTTTCCTCACATGGGTTCTAGTAGATCTAATTCGGGTCTTCATGCTTCTGACATAAGCACTTAAGGACGGTGGCATCTCATCACCCCTCAATTCATCTCTCTTTGCAAGTGTAAAGGAACATTCTGACTTTGCTGCTTAATTATTCATTACAAAGTAAAACACATCAGGAAGTTTCAATGTTGCTGGCTGCTTTCTCAGGGTGATCTATGTCAACACAGTAAATGCTGTCATCTATGTTGTTAAGAAATTTAATGATATTTATCTGGGTCTTCCTCTGTGTGCGTGTGCGTGTGTGTGTGCGTGTGTGTGTGTGTGTGTGTGTGTGTGTGTGTGTTTAAATGCCTGTATATTTAATTAACTCCTAGAAAAACCTATTTAAGAACCCTGCCTGTCTCCTTAAAATTGAACATTCTAATATCTCCTGCCCCCCTTTAGTTTTTTTAAAAACAGCTTTATTGAGATATAACTCATGTACAACTCTATTTAGCCACCTAATGTGTCTTCATATTCTAGACTGACCAAAACTGCATGTTTATTTCAGCTAACAGCATTCACTGAAGACCCTGGGCAGACTCCCAGCTTTGAGGTGCCCCCAGGGAGTGTAGGCTGACGCAGAGCTGTTGGTGAGCTGGTCTTTGCTCCATTTGAGGTTTTTCCCTTAGAAAATAAGAATATGGACAGTGCCTCACTTTGTAGGGATGCTCAGATCTAATTCAAATGGAGCCTATCAAAAGAGCAAGCGCTAGTTCCTAGAAGAAACATGAAGGTTAAGTTCTTGGTTTTTAAGGACACACTGAAACATAAGCTGAATTCTCCTGTGAGGCAGAGAGATAAAACAGGAGAAAACAAATCAAGCAAAAAAAAAAAAAGAAAGAAAGAAATCAATTTGAAATATTGGTCTTTGCTGCTGGACTTCAAGCCACTGACACACAGAAGCATAAATAGCTTATGGAAAGTAGAAATAAAACCCAGAGCTATCTAAATGTGAATTAGTCCTGCTTTCTGAATCACCTCGCCTGCTCAGAGATGCTAGCTCAGGGGAATACAAACAAAATTTAATATTTTCTTGAGACACAGTGAGGAGGGTGCTTTGCTCCAAAGAGGAAATGAAATTGTAAAATGGAAACGTAAACAAGTTCTGGGTGGTAAGCACTGTGGGAAGTAAAAGGAAGTGACCAAAATGAGGAACTCCAGGCAGGGATTCAACCTTAGATCACAGGTCATTGTCCAACTTTGGTGTCAAAATCTGGGAATTAAGACTTAGGGTCACAGTAGCAGCTCTGACAAGCATCACTCTGAAATCAAGTAAGGCGGAGGTCATGAAGACGGTCTGGAAAACAGACTTCTATACTGATAATAGCTGTTACTGCTTCCTAGTCTACTGTTTTGAATTGTCTGCACTGAAATTCAGTTGTTCAGTTTGCAAATACAGAAACAATAGTAAACAGTAATGCAACTGCAAACCAGGGCAAGAAGCTAGGCCCTGGGATTAGCTTCTCTTTACTCTGATCTATTTTGTGGATCTGTGAGATTATCATAAAATACAGACAGCACCTACATTTTGTTTATTTATTTATTTATGTCTTTATTTACTACAACAGCAAGGATTGAACTTTGTCCATACCAGGCAAGTGTTGTACCACTAAGCTACATCCCCAGTCTTTGCCTCATTTGGAAAGCAACAGAGGGCTATTGTCATAGAAGGCACAGTTCTTACAAAAGACTCTTCCACACTTGACTTCATGTAGCAACATCAGGGAAAAGAAGTCACAACCTGGCTTTGTTTGACTTTTCTTATTGCCTTCTCTCTGTCTCTGTCTCTGTCTCTGTCTCTCTCTCTGTCTCTCTGTCTCTCTCTCTCTCTCTCTTTCTCTCTCTCACACACACACACTCCTTGAGATTAGATTTAAATATAATAATAAAAAGGTTATTAGAAATTTTGAGAATTAAAAAGGAAGATGATAGTGTTGACCTCCTTCTTGGATAGTTTAGAGAGTTTCTGCTGCCCCTGACATGCTGTGTGTGTTGTACTGAAGCTTCAAGACCTCTTCCCTGAGCATGAAGTGTCTGCACAGGCAGGCCCTGAGATCTAGCTTTCCTGAGAAAACTGTAGACTTATTTTAATAAAGAACTTGGCTGCTCTGATCACATCCAAGGACCTTCTAGGTCTGTGTGATCTGGCTGGAAGGCAGACACACCCTTAGTCCACACCTTTAATCCCAAACAATGAAGGTAAAGTTAGTTTGCAGAAAGTACTCATGTTTGAAAGTGATCTTTAATTGAGACGCAGACAAAGTGACAAATCAGAGGAAGAAGTGACAGAATAAGACATGTCCAACTCTTAGGAGAACAGAGAGGAAAGAGAGGCAACATAAGAGGGAGTAGAGCAGAGGGAAAGAGGAGGAGGCAGTTGTATAGAAACAGGTTGCAGAGAGAGAACAAGTTAGACACAGGTGAAGACAGAAGAAGCCAGAGAATGAGGGGGAGCCAGACGATTAAAACAGATTGTCAAAGTTAGTATGAGGCCAAGTAGAACAATTCAGTCAGAAGCTGAGAGAAACAAATTTGAATCAGGCAGCTTGAAGAGGAATTTGAGCCAGAACAGCTGAGTTAACCAGCCAGCCAGAGATCAGAAAGAACCTTGGAGACTACCTTTACTACAGGAGAATAAAACTTACATTACAAGGACCAGAGTGAAACCCTCCACATATCTCCCTGAAACTTGAAATTAGTTTTTCATTTTATTATAGATCACCCTGACCACCACCCCCCCCCCCCCACACACATATACACAAAATGGCACCAGAGCCCATTTTTCCAGTCTTTCTGCTGTCTGAGCTCTAAGTAGAATGTTGAAAAGCAGCAGTACTTTGAACAAATAAGTCCTTAGAAGGAGCAAGAGACCATAAAACTAATAGCAGTAGAATAAAGTACCCAGCACCTGGAGTCCTGTAAATAAATATCACAATAAATGTTTTCCAGTGTCCTGTATCTTCAACTCTCTTTGTTTCCTTAGGAATTGTCTTCATAGTGAGATGAAGGTTTTGCTTCAGGAGCTACTCTTTCTCCTTAGGTACTCTCTCAAAGTACCTGGTTTCCGGATTTGATTTTATTCTTTTGTTGTTTGTTTGTTTTTGTTGTTGTTTGACAGGGTTTCTCTGTGTAGCCCTTAACTTTAAAAAAAATGATTTATATTCAATATACCTTTGAAGTAAGGTAATAGTGTATGCTCTGTGTTTGCATGTGTGTATACCTATATGTGTGCACTTGTGTGCATGTGTATACATGTATGTGCATGTGTGTGTGCATGTGTGTACATGATATTATACTCTTCATATTATATTCTATCATGAGAGCTGGAGCTATTTTTTTTTTTAGTATAAAACTTGCTTTGCAACCATGATAAGTACTAACTATACAAGATTTACTCCACAATTAACCAACAATGCTCCACTTAATGGGCCTGAAGAAATCACAAGCACACAGAGATAGACACACATGTGTCCACATAATCAGTGAAAAGCATGGGTCTCTCTGTGAATACAGCCCCTAGGTGCAGTGTAATCAGGCAGCAGAAGAGGCTCATCATACCACATGATATATCAACGCACGATATATCAACTTTCTTGTGGCAAGTAGGAGAGCAATTGTTTGTTTGCTCCTTGCCTTGTAGCTGTGATAAAATATCTGACAAGGGCAACTTTAGGAAGGGCTAATTTTGACTTACTGTTTCAGGGATACCTTTCATCATGGCGGGGAAGGAATGGTGAGCAGGAGACTGCTGGCCACATTGTGTGCACAGCCACAACACAGAGAGGGCTAACAGCCCTCAGCTTGCTGTTTTATTTTTACTTACTCCAGATTTGATCCATAGCATGGTGCTACTCACACTTATGGTGATTTTCCCAGGGCACAGGAGGTAAAGACAGGGGATCTCCAGAGCAAGTTGGCTAGTCACACTAGTCAAACTAGTGAGCTCCAGATTCAGTGACAGACCCCGCCTATTGTTTAAGGTAGAAAGCAATCAAGGAAGGTATCAGATGTTAACCTTGGGCCCTTATGTACATGAACACCTACACACACACACACATACAACATATATATGCTAAAATAAATTGTTTTGAAAAGACACTACAGTAAAGAGTCTATTTGTGTTAAATCCATTATTTTCCAAAAAGACACTCGGAGAGATGCTGTTGGGCAACAAGGAAAACAATTCTTTCCAATATATTTTATATTCTCCTAAAGCCCGAGGTTGTGCTGAGGGATAGCCTGCGGCTCCAGAGCCAAGCCCATGTGACTGCAAAGCTGTTCACACTTCTCTCTCTCTCTCTCTCTCTCTCTCTCTCTCTCTCTCTCTCTCTCTCTCTCTCTCATTCTTCCTTTTACATATATGAGTACACTGTAGCTGTACAGATGGTTATGAGACTTCATGTGTTGTTGAGAATTGAATTTTAGTACCTCTGCTCACTCCGGTCAACCTCACTCACTCTGGTCGGCCCCGCTTGCTCCAGCCGAAAGATTTATTTATTATTATAAATGAGTATACTGTAGCTGTCTCATGCCAGAAGAGGGTGTCAGGTCTCATTACGGATGGTTGTTGTTGTGTGTTGATATGGTTGTTGGGATTTGAACTCAGGACCTTCGGAAGAGCAGTGCTCTTATCCGCTGAGCCATCTCATCAGCCCTGACACTCTACTTCCTTTTTCCAAGGTATTTCCAAGGTTCCACCTGGACCAGCAAGCCTGTGGATCTAGCTGCCATGTGTTGGTGATACCTCCCCTCCCACAACTGGAATCACTGCTCAGAGAGTAGAAAGAAATGAAAATTTAAGCCATGTATTATACATAAAACCCCAAGCTGGGCACAGGTGGACTGTTGTTTGATATCCCCAAAACATTCCACTATCAAAATAAAACACTGGTGAATTTTGCCCCAATTAGAAAATTATCTCCACAGAAAACGAAAATAAATAACCATCTAGTAATACATACTACCAGGCAAACGTACCAATTTACACACTGAGAATCCTTACAGCAGAATGCCTTTTTTGGTTCATAGCCTGTGTTTCTGGGCTGCTGGGATGCTGACCACCTGACTGCACAGTATTCTTTTAGGGGAAAGACTATGCCTTAAAGAGAAAGCAAAATGTAAGATTTCTGAAAAAATTATACATTTCCTGATGTGTGTGGATTTGTGCGTTTGCATTCACATGGGTATTGTAGAGGCCAGAGGACAACATGAGGCATCTTCCCCAATGTTTCTCCACTGAAAGCTCATGGCTGGCTGGCCAGGGAGCTCCAGGGATTATCTAGTCTCCACCCACTGAGTGCTGGGATTACAAACTGGCTCCTAAATGCCCAGCCTCCTGAGTAGATGCTGAGACCTAAACCCAAGCCAAAAACACTTTATTTACATAGCCATCCCTCAGTCTTGCCCGGCTATATTTTAGGATCGGAACCCTAAAAATATTTTGAAAAGCATTTAGGCAATATGCTATGACACAAGAAAACCCCCAGACAAACAACCGTTCCCAGTGACCAAAGCAGATGCAAAGGAGAGCCAACCACCTGCACTTCCATGCCCAAGATACACAACTGAGGAAGCAGAGAATTAGTGTTACATTCTCACTGAAAAACAGGAAGATGCTCAGTGGATAGTCACTGTCTAGCTTAGCTGTTTCTGCTTTCTTTGGATTAGACATGTTTGCTATTTAATAGGCACTTTCCATCTCTGTCACCCAATGTTCTAAAAATAAGACAATAAGGATGGCTTTTAATGTAGAAAAGCCAAGATAATTCCCAAGCAATAAAAACAGGATCAGTGCTTGTCAGGTTGCTGGGCAATTAAATGTCATTCTGCCCCCCTATTCTGCCCCATCAGTTTAATCTGAGGACAGAAGGAATGTCTATTGAAAAGGCAAGCTACATTAGCTCACAAGCCACATAGGAGCTTAGGGACATGGAAGCCTGTCAGAGAAATTACCCCAAGCCTCATAAAGTCCCTCTGCTTTGCTCTGGTCAGCTTTCACTGGCCAAGACAGCTAACTGAAGGGACTCCCTGCCCCTCTACCACACAGCAGACAATGATGAAGGGACAATAAACTCCAGACGCCCTCTCAGAGGGATGGTTAGTCGAAGTCACAGAGACTAGCTTAGGCTGTGTTCTGGTTCCTGCTCTTGACAGAGAGGTGAAAAATTACTAGAATTACTGTGCAGCAACCTGGAAGCCATTTGAGACTTTGTTGCAGCAGGGCTGTAATTCCAAGTTTGGGTTACTTATTTAAACTTTGTTTATGCTAAGCTCAGCTCTCTGACAGTGCAGGATCTGAGAGGCATCCAGTGAAGATCCTGAATTTCCCACACGGGCCATCTCCTTCTTGATATGCAGTGACAGAAAGCATACCCTGACCCTTTCCTGGCAAGCAATGACCTCTGTGAGCAGGAAGCCACCCAGCAGCTGCAGAGTCCTAAAGCTTCAGTGAGAGGCCTAGAGAGGCTCACAGCCAGAATGAGGCCTGGCCTTGACAGAGCCCTTACCTCGCATGGAGCATGGTGGCCAGTGTCTACAGCAATGTACTGACCCGCATGCAGCCTTCCGGTTGATGATGTGTGGGTATTTTTGGTTTCTGGTAATGTGAAGTGCCTGGATGCAATATCTACTCTCTCCAGGTACTTAATTAGGTGAAAATTCCTTCAGGTTCACCCAGTCACATGCTAGCGTTGCATTACCTATAAGACAAAGCTCAACTTCCTTTAAAGGACTCTTCCTTTGACCACAGGTGAGAAAGAGAGCAAAACAAAACCAACCAACCACCACCACCACCAACAACAAAACACTTTTTATTTCAATTTGCCATAAGTATGTTCACCTAAAATAAGCAATTTTTAAATGTACTCTATAGGAATAGCAACACATACTTTGTGGATTTGTCTTTTACACATGTATTTGAACTAAACTGTAGTTTGAGATCTTTAGACAAGACAAGAGGGGGGCAAGCTGAATAATTCAAGAGCTATGTGTCAGAGCTAACTTGAGCTCATTTTGATTTTGACTTCTGCAGGAATGTCTTACACAATCCTGTTAGTGATTAATCTCTATTTCATCTGGGAAAACAAAACAAAAACAAAACAAAACAACCGGGATTCCTACTATACCAATGCTCCACTGAACTGCAGCCAGTGGGATGTGCACTACCTTGCAGCCTGTCTGAATGGCTCTCCATTTTCTCCTCTCACAGTCCCATTTAACATCTGACTCTTTATGGCTCTTGTGATGGCAGGTTTTTTGTTTTGTTTTGTTTTGTTTTGGGTTTTTTTTTCTGTTTTTTAAATTAATTTATTTATTTTCTGAGACAGGGTTTCTCTGTATAACCCTGGCTGTCCTGGAACTCACTTTGTAGACCAGGCTGGCTCAGAACTCAAAAATCTGTCTGCCTCTGCCTCCCAAGTGCTGGGATTAAAGGCGTGTGCCACCACTGCCCGGCTTCTGTTTTATTTTTTAAATTGAATTTTTTAAAATTCATTATAAGATACTGTATTTAATAGCCTAAATAGTTCCAATGAAGAAAGCATACTTTCATTAGAAAGATGGAAAATGGATGTTAATGTGTTGATCAGAAACAGAATAAATTAGCAATCAAGAAAATAATGTCTAATCCCTGGGAATTTTAATCTTCTTAGTTAAACATTAGAAATGTAAGTGCTTAATAAACACAACAATTTGATCATTTTGGGGCTCGTAGTTTATAGCCACCATCATCTCCATTAGGTGAAAACACTGTTACTCTCCTTTCATGCTAGTCATTGTAAGTAGGACACAGTCTTTGGGAGGAGGTGTGTCTAAAGTAAAAATGAGAGACGCAGCAACACCATTGTCCTGGAGGGTTAAAAGAGTAGAAGTGGAGGTGGGAGGCAGGAGGTAGGAGGCAGGAGGTGGGAGGCAGGCTGGCAGGCAGTGGATATAATGTAGCAGGAACAGTGTTGAGCAAACAGCAAACTGAGGAAGGAAGAGGGTAGACCCCAAGTGTAGTGGCAGCTAACATAGAGTTTACCAGTGTGGCTAAGCCACACAGTAGAGCTACTGCTATTACTAACTCCACATTAGCAGTCAAAAGACAGTCTGTGCACATAACCAAATGCCAATGAAACTTGTTTTGACATACAAAAGAGACTGAGGCCAAAATAATGCAAACTCTTACCAGATTAAAAAGAAAACAACAACAAAAACCCAAACAAACAAACAAACAAAAACAGTGCATTGTAACTGTTTATAACCTTGAGAGTTTATATTCTTCAGATCACTTGTAAAAGTAATGTATTGTTTTATTTTTGAAACAGGGTCTCATATATCCCTGGCTGGCCTCAGACACTCAGTGTACCCAAAGATGGTCTTGAACTCCTGATCCTCTTAACTTCACCTCTGGAGTGCTGGGTTGCCAGGCATGAACCACCATGCCTGAGATTATAGGTATACAATACCATGAACTAGGATCTCAGGCATACATCACCATGGCTGGTTTATGCCTTATTGGAAACAAGCCCAGAACATCGTGAATGCTAGTGAAATACTTTAGCAACCACACTACATCCCCAGATCACATAAAGTGAAATAATATTTAATGTTAATGTATTTGACTTAAGGAGCATCTACTCTATACTTCAGCAGACTCACCATTGTGGACCAAAGACCACTTTGAAGAAAGAGGTCAGCCCCAGTCATCTGTTCCATGTATCACAGATAAGATGTCAAACGCAGAAGCGCATCCATCTTGAATGGTGCAGCTAACACTGCATGGGGCAGAGACACACTGACCCTGTGGCATAATTCTGACCAAAGAGGTAGTGATTGTTATTTTATGTCACTACTTTTGAGGGGCAGTTTCCTAGGCAACAGAGAGAACCTGTCACCAAACTGACTGGTTACAAAGCCTTGGCCCTGCAGTGTTCTCATTTGCTAAAATATATAATCACAGTCTATAACAAGGAAGATTGGCCCACACAAAAGGAAAGCCCGCACTGGTGTGTGTGTGCTGGAGCTTTAAGAAAAGGGTTCTGCCCTTTCCCTCTGGTTCAGGCTTTAAATTAAATCTATAACGTCAGAAGCAGCATATATAGAAGAGTTTATGCTTTGCTAAAGATTGCCCTTCAATAACTTAGAAACAAAACAAAAAGCTGAGGAAGAGGCGGCCATATCGCTATGAAGATGTATTTAATATGCACTAGTGGAAAACATACATGTGAAAATAAGCAGGTTAGCTATTATTACAAGCAAACAGAACATGACAACAACCTGTCTTTGAAATCAGTAACTCTTGCGGCAGTAACAGGCACTGAGAGCTGATTTCTGGTCCTATCACCTTAGCCCTCCTGTATAGCCTCAATTATTTTCCTTCCTGCTGAGAGGGATGCAGAACTTTACAGACTCACAGAGTGTAGATGGGCAAGGTGAAGATGCGTTTCCTTCTGGAACTTCTACAGACATCGACAGCCAAAGCAAAGACCATCCTGCAGTGACCTGCATAAACAACCATTAAATGGCGAGTAACTGTGCCTTTTTTGCTTTCTCCATGGAGCATAGTAAAAAGTGGCAATTTATTTCAAAATGACCAATGCCATTTGAACGTTGGCAACATGAGGTCTTCATAAGAACTGTATTTTCAAACAAAATGTGTTTTCAGTCTGGTGTAAGAAGATAAAAACATTTCAAAATTACTGCATGGCATATTTAAAGCTTAATTTTTTTTTTTCATTTCCCAAGAGACATGCTTCTTCCAGAAGCACGGTGGATAAAACATGGTTTATTTTTATAATTCAGGCAGAGAGAAGCTGAAAGTAGCTACCCAGTGCCAGTTCTCTGCTACAATTAACTACCAGCAGCTTCTGCTCATTTCGTATCCGTATACTGGGGTTTGCTTTAAGGAATACTTTTTTTTTGTTTGTTTGTTTGAACCTGAGAGGAGAAATGAAATGAGAAGAAATTGTCCTGCCTAGCTCACTCATTCCCCTTACTTGAAGACAGAGAGTTGCTAAATGCTAATTAACTGTTAAAGTCAACACCAGCTCCTCTGTCTTCTCTCAGCTTAAAATGACATTCTCTAATAAAGCCATAAGATATTCAGGACAGACTGTGTGCAAATAAGAGCTTCTTAGGAAATAAAACCTCAAGAATAACCCTGCGACCCGCCAGGTGAGCATTCCATTTGCGAAACTGTCTCCCAGTAAAGGGCTGTGAATGTCTCACGAATCTTTAACACGCCTTCTACTCCTGATTGTTCTTTTATATCTTACATTTCCTATGATGATTAGGAATGCAAAAACAAGCAAAAAAAAAAAAAAAAAGAATGGCAGACAGACAGATGAGTGCTGAGTACAGAGACTAGCAGAAGAGACAAACTACTCAGTTAATTTGTGTAGGGAGAACAGAGGCTCGTTGGAACCAGCATACGCTGCCTTAAAGAATTTCCACCATTTCAGTGCACCAATGCAGTTATTCTCTGATACTCCTTCAGGACTGAAGGTGGTTGGCTAGGGCAGGGTTCCTCTCGTTCTCTGCTTTGCTACCTGGGTGAAATGTCTCTCTTGTCATGATTGTCTCTGTTGAACAGATTATGTTAATAAGCAACTGGCATTGGGTTGGCCATAGACAGTGGAACAGAAATGTAACCCAAATCATGCTAGTGAGCTGTGATGTATTGGAGAGGAGGATCCCTTACCCTTTTGTAACAGATATGATAGGGTAGGATATTTCCCATGGATACAAACAAGGAAAAGCTGGTAGCAGATAAAAGAAGTACAAACTGGACTAACCGTGTTGAGAAACCAGATGCCTGATTGAATACTTGTTATATGCTAGAGACTATTTTATGCGCATTGATTTATTTAATCTCTATACCAATTAACCGTGAAAATTATCACAGAAACTCCCTTTATGATGAAGGTCAGTTCTAGGTTTTACCATCTACAACCATGTGCATTCACACAGATGCAACTTGGTTGTGTGTGGGAAGAACCCAGCCACCAAGCAGAACTACTACCAAGAAGGTTCCTCCTGACTCATCTTCTTCAGTACCAACCTGACCAGTCCATAGCTCAGAATCAGCACAGTCTCCTGCTTCTCCTGGGCCATCAAATGTTGGTGACACCCCAAAGTTTGAGGCCTTCTCATTTTTCTTTTTCTTTTCTTTTTTCTATGTTGTTGTTTGTTTGTTTGTTTGTTTGTTTGTTTGTTTGAGACAGGGTTTCTTTGTGTAGCCCTGGCTGTCCTGGAACTCATTTTGTAGACCAGGCTGGCCTCGAACTCAGAAATCTGCCTGCCTTTACCTCCCAAGTGCTGGGATTAAAGGTGTGTGCCAACACTGCCCAGTTCATTTTTCTTTAGATAGAAGTGTTGCTGTGTGACTTAGTGTGATTCACTAACTCTCCTTGAATTCTTTGATACACTGTAAACAAGAGTACAGGCATAAGCCTGTTGCTGAGAAGGCATGATAGTTGTTCATAAAAATCACAGAATAGAGAAACTCCACAAGCCCTAAAGCAACCCTCCTGCTGTCCCCGGATTCTGTCCTGAAAGGGATTGGAAAGTAGGACTAGACAGAGTGAAAATCTGCTTCTCCACTACCTGCCTGGAGCACTCTAGGCTGAGAGACACAGGACAGCACAGAAATGGTTGCTTTCCCAAGGGACACACAGCATGTGGAGTGCCACACAGATACTTCAGTGCCTCTGAGCCGCTCACACATGAGTTCATCATGTACACAGAAATCTGGTTTTAGAGTCAGCATTCTCCTATTTCTAAACTGAAAACTCTGTGGTTCTGCATGCTTGTCTGCACAAAACTTTACTAAAAGACACACAGTCACACTCTGCAGGCTGTCTGGTACGTTTGTTCTTGCTGTCGTTATTGTTGTTAGGTTTTAGGGTTCTGGAAGAGAAGGGAGGTTTCAAGAGAGAATCAGTCAAATCATCTCCCAGGCAGTAGCTTTACTAATGCTGCCAAGGAAATGGGTGGCACAGCACAGTAGGAGCCTGAAGTAAGATGCTTCAGGCCTGCCTAGGGAGCAGAGCCTGCTCTTTTAAGATTCCCCCATGAGGAGACTAAGGACAGAGAACTGTTGTGCCATGATGGAATGGCTCCTAGGTTGGCTGACATCCAACTAAAGTAAGAGAAATTATGTTTTCTTGTATTTCTGGCTGAGGCAGGTGTTTGGAAGGTCTTCAGCCATTCCTGGATAAAGGACCTCTGGGAGAACAATGGGTCTAATTAGTATGTGATGTGGTGGTCGTCATTTGTCCTACCTGGAGTCCTTGCCACTTAGAATATTTTTGTCTGGAATAGGCCCACTCTTAGGAGGGCTGGGTTCTCCACCTAAACGATCTAGCAGTTACCATTTCCAGGCTCAGCACTCAGGGTTAGATACAAATGCAGAAATGGCTGCCTTTGGCGCGTGTTTAGGACAGGAAAGCTTCCTCCGATGGGTGTAGTGGCTTATCCAAGGTCACCATTCAGCAAATGAAAAGCTGAGACTTGAACCTGGATCAGATGGAATATAAAGTTCATGCCTCTGGTTATTAGAAGACCTACTTGCTCTCTTGTAAACCACCCAGATGTCTCCTGCTTTGGAGGAAGGGCTGAAGTGCTTTCTGAATAAAGAGCCATCTTGAAGCCTTTCTCAAGGCAGGTAAAGTGTTATACTTCATCATTTCCCCATGCCTCCATCCTAGGTCATAAAGATGAAGGAGGCTGCTAGGCATTTACAACTGCCTCAAATTATCCAGTCTTGCTCACCTTTACCTGGGATCAAATCTTCAGTCTGCACTTCCCGGGAAACCCTCTGTCCTTGACACTGATTTTGATCTCCAGTGTCACCTCCATAGTGTTACCTTAGCTTCAGTCACACCCTCTATCCCTGGGCAGAGTCTCTGTATCTAAACCATTACTGTATTTCCCATAGAAAACATGCAGCTCTTGGGGGACATGAAAAGCGGTCTCTTCATTTTCCCACCTCTAGCATCTAAATAGTGCTGGCACCAAGAAGGAGTTCTACACATGATCTTGTCATACTGTTTCAAATCCCACAATAAATATTCCAGAGAGTAAGATGTATTTCCAGTGCAATGATCTTTCATTGTCTTGTTTATCCAGATCTCATCAGCCCAGGGTATTGAAAGGTATCTTTGTCTTCTCCAAGATCAGATCAGGAATTCCTCTTGTAAATGGAAACTCAAGTTATTTGACATCCCCTAGAGGAAACTCTCCTGGAAGTTACAAGACTCATAAGGGCCCTCTTGAATGTTATGGGAGCAGTAAACAATTGCAGGGAGAGATGCTTAGGTGCTATAGCTATCTGCAGGTTGGGCAATGAGTTTCAAGGCTGCAACTTTGGAGAATAAATCTGGTGTGACCTTTTTTGTGGTACAGCTACCTTGAGTCCCCCATGCTCCTGTAGGTGATGCTGGTTAAATTCACTGGTACACCAAGTGAGTCTGGGTGTATCTGGGGTAATACATGTTTATTCACATCTCCCAGGAAAAGTTGTGCGAAGGAATCGTGTGTTTTTCTGGTGTGAATTGAAGTTCCAAGAGGAAGGAAGAAATCGTGCTTGCATTGAAAACTCTATAAGGCCAAAAGGCTAAAGTTTGGGATTACAGAGAGTTAAGATGTTGAAGTCAGAGCCAAATAACCTTGTACTATTTATTTGCTTTGAAAGCCATTCACTGCCAGCCCTATGTCTAGCCCATCATCCTGTAACTATCAAAAAACTTTTAAATGTTTTTTATAGTGTCTTAAAAGTGTCTTAGCAAACGACTAGCTTCCACCAATCCAAAAGCTAGGATTATCACTGGGCTGCATCTGAGACTCAGGAGTTATTTCCTTGCTTTACCTGATGTTTCTATCAATGTGTTCTGAAAGTATCTTCATGAAGTTGTTACCACACTGGAACACCAGCTTTGGGGTGGCTTTAATCTGTGTTCCAGAATAAACTGTCTTTTATCCCCTTTGAGGTGAGAGTTGTTTGCACTGCCCCTAGCCCCAACAAAGAGGAAAATAGCAGTCAGATAGTCCTGGCATGAAGAAGATCCTAAGATTCTGAAATAGACACTTCTTACATAGACCTAGAAGGAATTGTTAACACAAAAGGGCCACAAGACTCTGGATGTCAAATGTTTGCCCCAAACCAATCCCATTTATTTCTGGTGCATTCCCAAAGCACACCTAAGATACCAGATTGCAACCTGTGGGGATGTAGTGGTTCTCAGCTCATAGGAGTGATCATGACAGGCTAATGCTATATCTGTGCCTAATTTTGAACATGATTTCATTGGCACTTAAGTACAGTTACTGTGTTATACTTCGTGGCTGGACAGGCAAATTAACAGTATTTGTTTAAGTTAGAATAAAACAAATTTTCTCAGCTAGGCTTTGAAGCCTATCACTTCAGAGCATGGTGGGCATTTAATTACTGTGTGAAATGCACAATATGCATTCATTAATCACTCCTGAAGCTTGTAAGTGATGAACGAGCAATACTTCCCATTCTAATTTCCATGAGCAGTTTTCTAATTCAGGGCTAAATCTTTACATTTCCATGGCTTTTCTGTGGCTTCCCTTATTAATTTAATTATGTGCAACCGGGGGGGGGGGGGGGGGGGGGGAGTTCCTTCTCATATCTACTAGAGAATACTGGATTTCTACCTTTTTCATTCAAAATCTGCTGAGTGCCTACAAACAACGCTAATGATTTAAAACAGACACCATGTTATCATTTTATTGCCTAAAAAAAAAGTCATCGTTGGAAACTGTTCCAAATGGAAGGAGAGGAAAAGGAACGTATGGAAATAGTATTTGATCCAAGGCCAGCTCTCAAGGTCAGAGAGAAGTACTATGCAAGACACTGTGTCAGTGCAAAGGAGGAGAGAGAATAGAATAAAGGAAGTCTTCAGAGGCATTGAGATAACATCCAGTACAGGCATCCTAAAACCCCTCCCACCATCACTGGCTATGGTGGTTGGTGTTGACAATCAACTTGATGAAATCTAGAACTTTTACCCTGGAAAATTCTTTTATGTATTTGTATGCTTAACTATGTGTCTATATACAAATATTTAATACTTGCCTCAGTGTAATCCTGATTCATTCCAGCTAAAGCTAGAGGAGCTGGCTAAAGTCAACATCAGTGTCAGAGCTGGAGATAAGAAGTTTTGCCTGGAAGAGAGGCTTGGCTGCCACCTTCCTGGGGCCCCTTTCCCTAGCACCATTTCTGAGGCTTAATGTACTAGGGTTGTGAGTGGGCAGCACTGAATCAAGGCTGCTTCATAAACATCTGAGTGAGTGATAGAATTGTTAAGCAATTTAATGTAAAAACAGATCATTGATTTCTGCTTCTAGGGGAAACAGAACTACAATAAACTATACAAAGATCCCTGGACACTGTAAGAAAGATAAACCTCAGAAGAATCTGAAAACTGATGAGATGGGGCAGGCATAAGAAGTGATACAGTTGTGAGTCTCCTGGGTTTTCATAGAAAAACATATCCCTGATTTAGAACCAGACAGGGCAGCAACTCAAAACTACCAATGAAATAAGGTTTTTGTTGGTTTGGTTTTTGTTGTTTTGTTTTTTTGGTTTTTAGCCTAGTGGAAGCTTGATTTCTATAATTAAAGGATCAGGAAAGGGCATCTAAGAAAGACAGGGAAGTTCTAGGTAGTAAGTACTGTATGCTAGTCAAGATTCATGGAAATGAGAGAGAGAGAGAGAGAGAGAGAGAGAGAGAGAGAGAGAGAGAGATGGAGAGATGGAGAGAGAGATGGAGAGATGGATGGATGAAGGGAGCAAGCAAGCAAGCTTAGAAATAAAAACTTTATCATCATTCTTACCAAGAAATGCAGAAGATCTGAGATCCAGCAGCAGCAGGCTGACCCCTAATACACCCACTTACTTACTGGGGTTGTGGGATAGAAGAAGACATGGTTTAATTTAGCTGAAACCTTTACCCTCTATAGGAGCTACTAAGCCTACCACCCCACACTCCAGACTCAGTGAATCCACGTAGGAAGCCTGGATTCCTCCAGCCCCTGCTGGTGGTAGGGATAAAACATCTCCTCCTCTTTACTTTGTGAGAGAGGGGCCTGGTGGAAAGTCAACGTGTTTTTCACCATGTCAAGGGCATGAGACAGATCCCATCCTCCTTGTGCTTGAGAGACCATGGAGGAACAGCAAGCAGTCACTTGTAAAGTGTTAGTGCAGACCTGGATAGGAGGCTGATGCCCCACCCACTGCCCTAAGACTCAAGGAGCCCTTTTACCATGACTACCATAGATATCCCAGAGTCCAGCTATGTAACTGCAATTCTAATCCTATCTGGCATTAACAGCAAGGTACCTCTACTTCTCCCAGAAGAGGATGTGCTCATGGAAGATGGTGGGTAAATCTGAAAGGTGAAATAAGATCTAAGGTCTGCTAGCATTGCACTGTAAATAGAAAGCATTTCAATCAAAAATCGTTAACCTTATCAAGAGCCAGTTATGAAAAATTATAATCATTAAACACACACACATATGCACCCACATACATAAACACACACATACACACACATGCATGCACACACATACACACACATGCACACATATATACACAGACATATACACACACATACACACACACACACACACCTCCCCAGAACCCTACCCAACCTGAATGTTAGACAACGAAAGTAGTATAAATCCATAGTAATAACCATGATTTTATATTATGTTACAAAAAAATAATACTGAAGTGCAGTTTTCATAGAAATTCTCATTTGGCTTTTTTTAAAATACTCTTTAAATTGATTGCCAAAATTTGAAGATTTTACTCAGAAGTGAGAATCACAATTTTCCGAATCTCATGTGTGTGTTCTCAGTCGGGGGCTGAGCAGCAAAGTGGCTCTTTCTAAGCCGAGAGCTGCTTAACCTTCCCTTCTTCTTTGGGGCAGTACTTGGTTTCTCCTCCATGTTCCATGTTGCTTTTGACCCATCCTGACCTTTGTGTGCTGCAGTGGCATCTCTTTGTTGCTCAGATCTCCCAGCGTCTCTCCTGTGTTTTCCTGAAGTGGCTCATCTGGCTTCTGATGTATATCTGATCACATTGAGAGATTTCCTTCAAGAACTCTCACGGACTACTGCTTCATTAACATCCTTGACCTTTGACCCACTCTAACACAGGGTTTATAAAGGATAAAAACCAAGAATAAATGTGTAATCTTAGCATACAAGTAAGAGATGGACAGTTCGGAGAGGAATAGCCCAAGCCTCAGACTCCCGACTGTTTACAAAGGATTCACTATCTCTGCTACTTTGTTTTGCTCTTTTTCTTGGTTCTAGAAAGATCTGCATGGCTCTAAGTGAGAAAACTGGGCTTTTCTTTGTCACAGAGAGAGAGGGTAGAAATCTCACACCTTGTCAGAGTGGTCAAGGTTTGTCACTTGACAGAATCTTGAAAGGACCACCATTTTCCCTAGGTTTATGATATTAACTATATGTGTTAATCAAATTATAATGTAATTTAGAAGTTGAGACATTTTATATCCAGTACAATAACCTTTCCAAGTCTGCTAAAAGATGAGTACAAGAGCAAGTTACTTGACTGTTGAAAGGCAGCCTTTCTGTGTTATCCACAGAATGGAGCTGACAGTAAAAGTAACTGTTTCAGAATTAACGTGATTAATTACAAGTGTTAACCAAATGTCTACTCTCTGACACATAGTGCTTTCATACGATTGCCTCACTTAACCTTCAAAGCACTTTAACACAGTGATGCTTGACGTCATCATAGCTAATGGCTAAGCTGGAATTTGAACCCAGAACCTCTGGCTATACGTCATACTGAGAAGTGTCATTAGGGTAGGGAGTTTTGAAGGTCATGGATACTAAGCACTTGACCTACAAAAGCCCTCACACTGACTGAGTAAAGCTGTGTTAATATCTTTGGCTCAAAGCCAAAGAATGTTTGGTGGCTAGAAGGATGGACATAGTAACATCTTAGAGGATGCTAGGCTTACTAGACACTCTGGTTAAGCACTGACTCTGTTAACTATAATTCCCTTAGTGACACTTGTTTTTAAAGCCAGATATTCTAATACTAGAAGTCTACTTCTGTGGAGGTGGTCTGAGTCAGGTTATGGTGTCACATACCTATAATCTCAGGGGCAGGAGGATTGCTGTGAGTTCCAGGCTAGCCTAGAGTACAGAACGAGACTCTGTCAAAATACAGTAAGCAGTGCATAAATATAAATGCAATTAAAAAGTGTTCACAGTGGCTATAAATATATTTTAAAAGTCTATATTCAGCCTAATACAATTATCAACTCTCCCAAAGGTGACATTAAAGTGGGCATAGGGCAAAGCTCTCTGCCTCTTCTCACCTATCAGTGCTGTGGTGGCAACTCTCAGTGTTGCAAGGCTCCCTAAAACCCAGTCACATTGCAGAGAACATATAGGTGAAAGGAAGAGCCAACCACTCCCTAAATCCATTCCTACAAACTCCATACTGAAATGTCTCCAGAGAGCTTGACTAACAACTACTGAGAAACAAGTATATATGTGTATGTGTGTGAATATGTGTGCATATGTATGTGTGTATATGTATGTATATGTGTGTATATGTATGTATGTGTGTACGTGCATATATATATATATATATATATATATATATATATATATATATATGCTGTTTCTCACGGCTTTGATTGTTTGTAATTCAATATCAAAAGAAAAACTTTTTTCTCCTCACTGTTTTCTGTTTCAGTATATAAACAAACACTTCCTTTTACTAAATGTCATTCTTTTTTTTTTTTTTTTTTCGAAACAGGGTTTCTCTGTATAGCCCTGGAACTCACTTTGTAGACCAGGCTGGCCTCGAACTCAAAAATCTGCCTGCCTCTGCCTCCAGAGTGCTGGGATTAAAGGCGTGCACCACCACACCCAGCTTCTAAATGTCATTCTTATATGTCATCTGTACAACAAATAATGTTGGAGATGAGCTAGTTAAATGACTGTTCTAATAATGACATACAAAGAAGCTGTGTGTATTGCTTATGGCTATGTGGCTGGCTGGTGGTGGAACTGAGACCCTCTCTCTTCAGTTGGGAAATTTCCAGTCATGTGAAGAGAAACATATTCCTGGAAAGATTGCAGCTGGGTCAGATGACAAGAAAGGAACACTTGGGAATACTGCAAATATCCAAAAGCTTAGTGTAATTTTTATAATCCCTAACTTCTCAATACTGCTTATAATTTTAAATCCCCTTACTATTTTTATAAAGGCCGAATTCATGTGAGGTTTTCCCCACTTAATTTTTTTTTCAAAGAGAAGGGGCTTGGAGAGGCTCAGCAGGAAAGACTGCTTGCTTCAAAATCACGAGGACCTGTGTTTAAATTCCCAACATCCAAACGAAAAGTCAGGTGTGGCTGTGAACATCTGTAACCCCAACTCTGTGGGGACAAAAGCTGCCTGGCGTTTGCTGCCCACTTCCTAGCTTCAGGTTCAGTCAGACTCTGTCTCAAGTAAATGAGGCTGGAGTGATAAACAGAACACTCTATACTTTCCTGTGGCCTCAAGGGAGTGAACACATGTGGGCACATCCATCACAGAGAGAGAGAGAGAGAGAGAGAGAGAGACAGAGACAGAGACAGAGACAGAGACAGAGACAGAGACAGAGACAGACAGACAGACAGACAGAGACAGAGACAGAGACAGAGACAGAGACAGAGAGACAGAGGGAGATTTGCTAAAACAATGCTGCTTAATCAAGTACAATTGAGTTTATATATATATATGCATATATGTATATACACACATATATGTATATATGTATGTATATGTGTGTATGTATATATATACATATACATATATATGTATATGTGTATATATATATATCAATGTATTCTAGGCAGCCTCTTTATTTACATCTCTGAATGTGTAGGTGTTTGGGTTTGTGAACTTGGTCACTGTGGGAAGCCTATGTGATCTCAATTCAATTCTTGAATTTCCTGTACGTCTTGCAGTGGTGCACAGTGAACAGGTCTAAATTTAATTCTATTCAATAGTCTGTGGGGCTATTTCTAAAGCTGTTGTAATAAAACTCTCAAATCCACATGGGTCTAGTTTTCACATGTGTAAGAGTTCTTCCCTTAGGATAATCAGAGGTTGGTGAGGAAGAGCAGGCTGGATTAGGGAGGAGATTGTGTGCCATAATTACCCCAGCACATAAAGGATTCTCTTACCCACCACAAAACCCACCTGAAGCAGTTTGCTCCCTAGGATGAAAGGGAACGTAGAGAATAATGAGTCAACTGAAATGACTTCTCGTTCCAACAGAGCAGACTGTAGTTTCTAAAAATGGCCGCAGCAATATTTCTGGTCTCCAATGTTCCTTCTGAAGTATGTGTGAGGCTGTGTGCCCAAATGAATGGAATGAACAGAATTCACTGAGCACAGTTTCTTGTGTTATGTCTTAAAGGAGATACATCTCCCGAACCTTTTCTCAGCATACTTACCCTGGACTTAGTTATCTGGGGATGAGAAACACAGACTTTATCTGTGTGATAACTCGGATCACAGCTCCACAAAACACTCAGCTAGTAGCCAGCATCAAATGCCCTATATATGAAAGAGCCTGAAAGCTGCCAATCCCAGCCTCTCTGTGTCCAGGCTAACCACATGTGAAACAGAGAAGAGCTGCCCCTTAGTACCCAATCTAAGTGGCAGAGCCACACACAAAATAAATATTATCCATGCAAGCCACTCTGTGATTTTCTAGTCAGCACCAGCTAAGGAGGATATGTTGTCTTTTGAAAGGTATTAATCATGAAGGACAAATTAATTTTCACTTAATTCCTCCATGTTGATTTTTACCTATTCCTGGCTGTTTGCAAATTCTTACTGAGGGAAAGACAAATTAGACAAATGCAAACCTTTGATAAGAGTCCTGGGCTTAGCAGAGAGAGCCCTTGGGTGAGTGCCTGCTGCTTCTGAACACTCACATGTTTTATTTCTTACATCAATTGCTCACCAGGAATGCCTGAGATCTATACAGTATGGCCACTGCATCAGGCCTAAGCAAAGAATGTATTAAAGGAGATGCTGCCTTCTTTCTTCCCTTTCAGTGTCTCTGTCTCCAAGCTACCCGCATAGCAGCAAAGCAGATAAAAAACGCCATCACACTGCAGAGATGTGTAGTATTTAGGTTCTCTTCTGGGATGACTTAGCACCAAAAGTAAGGCTGGGTGTGAAAGGGATGAGTCACTGGGGTTGCTTTAGATGCTAGGCTAGGAGGCTGCTGGAGCTAAGATGATTACACCTGTTATGACTGAATCCCTCTGAATTCTACATGCTGAAACCACGGCCCCCATCCTGCTGGTATCATAAGTTAGAGCCCTTTGGGATCTGATTAGGTCCTGAAGGAGGAAAGCTCAGGATGGATTTGGTGACCTTAATAACGAGTCCTAAGAGACCACCCCTGCTCTCTTTCACCACGTGAAGATATAAGGAGTTGACATTCTGAAAGCTGAAGAAAGCTCCCAGCATTACCCAACCATGCCGGCCCTGGATCACAGGCTTCCCAACTGTCAGAAGCAAATCCATATTGTTTTTCAGCCACTGTAAACATGGCATTTTATTACAACAGTGCAAAAGGACTTACCTCCAGACCATACTTAATCATCTTAGCTCCAGCAGCCTCCTAGCCTAGCATCTTAGTACAGCACATAGCATTCTAGGCTGAAGGTACCAACAGATATATGAAAACACCACTGTAGAACACTCAAGAGTATTGATGGTTAATTCTGTCTGTCAATTTGATGAGATTTGGAGTCACCTAGGAGACATACCCCTTGGTATGTCTGTGATGACATCTCCAGAGAGGTACGGCCAAGGAGGAAAGACCTATCCCAAATGTGAACAGCACCCTCTCATGGGCTAGGGTCCTACAAAGGGGAAAGCAAGCTGTGTATAAGCACTCATCTATCTCTGCTTCCTGACTGCAAAGGCACCATGATCGACGAGCTCACACTCCTGCCACGACAGACAATATCCTCAAACACTGAGCCAGAATAAACCTTCCCTTCCTTGTGTTGCTTCTGTTAGGCATTTTGTCAGAGCTGACTAGGGAATTCACTAATATGTGTCATCTGATATCCTTTAAATGCTGAGCAGCAAAGGAGAAGGGTGGGAAATATCAGACATGGAGGGTTCTGTTGTGACCTGCTATGGAGTGACCCTCTCTACCTAGAAGCCTGAGAAATCACTGATGGAAGTTATGCATAGATCAGCAGGGAATGGGCCAAAGCTGAGCCCTGCTAATAGTCACTAACCACCCTCTCTTTAGGGCCTGGGGAGACCCAGGGCTCTGTAGGGCTGAGTGAGCACAGTGAGCAGTGTTTCTGAAAGTCACATCGCTTCATGGCTTGAGGCACCCATAGGAAAGGGAGGGGACCATTTCCCAGTGTGAGCTGTGAGCTGTGGAATCTACTGCTCTCTCTTTCCAGAACACCCGCCTACAAAGGCGGAGAGCTGATCTGTACTTTCCTTTATTTTTAAAATATTAAATTAGAGACTGTAACAAAATACCCACACTCTGTGAGAACAATTTTGAAAACAGAAATAGTCATGATGTTTCTTTGGTGTCAAATTCTACCTTTGTTGTGTTTCCCTCCTCCTTCTTTTCCAATTAGCCAAGTTGGATTTAAATATTTATGATGCTGCTTCTTAAGATTGCACACACATCTGCCAAGAAGAAAGTTAGAAAATGAGGCGAAAATATGCCACTGAGCTCTGTCTGCATTTCCAAGGGTACGAGGGACTGGAGGAGAGCCCAGCTCTGAAACTAGGGATCAAAAAATTGGCTAAACATTTTTATGGCTTATTTGACAAAACTGTCTAAAAAATTATAGCTTATTTTATCCAACTACATTCAGACAGAATTTAAACACAATGTGAGAGCCCAGAAAGAAAGCATTTTCCAAAATAAACACAGAGCATTCATGGCTGAGAAAAGAGGCCAGCTAATGCTAGGAAGAGAAGAGACATGAGACCCAACAAGCTAATGACAGAGCTGGCTGCAGGATTTCTGTCTCTGCTGATGGGGTTTTTGTTCTATATTGTGAAGCAGTACCTAGATATTTTTAAAAGGTGCGGAGCCTACCTCAGCAGCCTGTGGAAGTCAGGGGTTTGACAGTCACAGATGCCATGGCGGGGATTGTTCTGCATTTCTGGCTTGTGGTGGGATTCTTGAGCTACAGGGCTATAAATATCTTTTCTAACACTCCTGTTGGACTCTTCACAGTGACAAGCTATAAACCCATCCAGGCAGCTACACTTCTGACCCAGTATTTGAGGAGGTTGGAGTCTTTCTCATGCTGTAAATGACTACAGAGAAAATAAAGCTCAGGATCTATGTGCTCAGCTTCCAGGGCACAGAGATGGAAACACACACACACACACACACACACACCTACATACACATACAGATGTGCCTTAGTTAAGGTTTCTCTTACTATGATAAAACATCATGACCAAAACAACTTGGGAAGGAAAGGTTTATTACAGCTTACAACTCTCAGGTTACACTCCATCAATGAGGGAAGTCAGGGCAGGAACCTGGAGGTAGGAACGGGAATAGGCTTGGTGGCTTTCTTCTCCTGACTTGCTCAGTTTTTTTTTTCTCCTACACCCCAAGACCACCTGCCTAAGAGTGATGCTGCTTTCATTGGGCTGGGCCATCTCATATCAATCATCAACAAAGAAAATGTCTATGTACCGTCTGTGTATGCCCAGGTGCGGGATTGAAACAAACATCTGTGTATGCATCTTTGCATCTGTGTGTCTAGGTAGATGTATGGATTGCCTATGTACACTTGCCTATGAACACTTGCCTATACAGGCCAGTGGAGACATTTTCTTGATTAAGAGCTCTTCACAGATGACCCTACATTGTGTCTGTTGACATAAAACTAACCATCACTGATGCATATACACACAGAGAGACAGTCAGGCAGTCAAATACACAGGCACGCATATACCTAACACACACAAACATACATACATACATATGTACCACTCTCACAAATGTATACTCCACATATATGAATACAACTATTTTCACACACACACATATATACATATATATATGCACATATATATATACAAATATTCACATGTACATACAATTGTACACAGAGAGTCAAGCAGTCACATACAGACACACCCAACATACAACTATACACACATGTACACAAATCCCTCCACACACAAATGCATACATACAAACACAACACAAAGGTAGGCAGACAATAAAACCTATAGACTTGGAGATATGTAATATATTCATACATCTAGCAAGACACACACATACAAAGATACACACACAGACACATGTGCACAACTCCCACATCTAGGCCTACACAGATAGTACAAACAGACAACCAGACATACTTACAGGTACAATACACCATATAAGTACATAACAAACACATGGCTATGTGCTCACACCTATAAATGGAAACACATATATCCCTCTACCCAAACATAGACAGGATAGATGTGGACATTCAGAGACATGTGCATACCAGACACAGGCAATGAGTCTGGCCAGCAGTGGGGTGAATGGGCAGGGAAGAGGGGCCTCACCCCTATGACACAGTACTCACTGCAGGCTGCTGTCTTTCCACAAAGGTAGAAAATAAGTGTCTTCTTTTTTTTTTAATTAGGTATTTTCTTCATTTACATTTCAATTCCCCCATACCCTAACCGCCTCCCCTACCCACCCACTTCCACTTCTTGGCCCTGGCATTCCCCTGTACTGAGGCATATAAAGTTTGCTCAACCAATGGGCCTCTCTTTCCACTGATGGCCAACTAGGCCATCTTCTGATACATATGCAGCTAGAGACACTAGCTCCAGGGGGTACTGGTTAGTTCATATTTCTGTTTCACCTATAGGGTTGCAGATCCCTTTAGCTCCTTGGGTACTTTCTCTAGCTCCTCCATTGGGGGCCCTGTGATCCATCCAATAGCTGACTGTGAGCATCCACTTCTGTGTTTGCCAAGCCCTGGCATAGTCTCACAAGAGATAGCTATATCAGGGTCCTTTCAGCAAAATCTTGCCAGTGTATGCAATGGTGTCAGCGTTTGGAGGCTGATTATGGGATGGATCCCCAGATATGGCAGTCTCTAGATGGCCCATCCTTTCGTCTCAGCTCCAAACTTTGTCTCTGTAACTCCTTCCATGGGTGTTTTGTTCCCATTTCTAAGAAGACCAAAGTGTCCACACTTTGGTCTTCGTTCTTCTTGAGTTTCATGTGTTTCACAAATTGTATCTTATATATTGGGTATTCTAAGTTTCTGGGCTAATATCCACTTATCAGTGAGTACGTATCCTATGAGTTCTTTTGTGATTGGGTTGCCTCACTCAGGATGATGCCCTCCAGGTCCATCCATTTGCCTAGGAATTTTATAAATTCATTCCTTTTAATAACTGAGTAGTACTCCATTGTGTAAATGTACCACATTTTCTGTATCCACTCCTCTGTTGAGGGGCATCTGGGTTCTTTCCAGCTTCTGGCTATTATAAATAAGGCTGCTATGAACATAGTGGAGCATGTGTCCTTCTTACTGGTTGGAACATCTTCTGGATATATGCCCAGGAGAGGTATTGCTGGATCCTCTGGTAGTACTATGTCCAGTTTTCTGAGGAACCGCCAGACTGATTTCCAGAGTGGTTGTACAAGCTTGCAATCCCACCAACAATGAAGGAGTGTTCCTCTTTCTCCACATCCTCACCAGCATCTGCTGTCACCTGAATTTTTGAACTTAGCCATTCTGACTGGTGTGAGGTGGAATCTCAGGGTTGTTTTGATTTGCATTTCCCTGATGATTAAGGATGCTGAACATTTTTTCAGGTGCTTCTCAGCCATTCGGTATTCTTCAGGTGAGAATTCTTTGCTTAGCTCTGAGCCCCATTTTTAATGGGGTTATTTGATTTTCTGGAGTCCACCTTCTTGAGTTCTTTATATATATTGGATATTAGTCCCCTATCCGATTTGGGATAGGTAAAGATCCTTTCCCAATCTGTTGGTGGCCTTTTTGTCTTATTGACAGTGTCTTTTGCCTTACAGAAGCTTTGCAATTTTATGAGGTCCCACTTGTCGATTCTCGATCTTACAGCACAAGCCATTGCTGTTCTATTCAGGAATTTTTCCCCTGTGCCCATCTCTCCGAGGCTTTTCCACACTTTCTCCTCTATAAGTTTCATTGTCTCTGGTTTTATGTGGAGTTCCTTGATCCACTTAGATTTGACCTTAGTACAAGGAGATAGGAATGGATCAATTCACATTCTTCTTCATGATAACCGCCAGTTGTGCCAGCACCATTTGTCGAAATGCTGTATTTTTCCACTGGATGGTTTTAGCTCCCTTCTCGAAGATCAAGTGGCCATAGGTGTGTGGGTTCATTTCTGGGTCTTCAATTCTATTCCACTGGTCTACTTGTCTGTTGCTATACCAGTACCATGCAGTTTTTATCACAATTGCTCTGTAGTAAAGCTTTAGGTCAGGCATGGTGATTCAACCAGAGGTTCTTTTATCCTTGAGAAGAGTTTTTTCTATCCTAGGTTTTTGTTATTCCAGATGAATTTTCAGATTGCCCTTTCTAATTCATTGAAGAATTGAGTTGGAATTTTGATGGGGATTGCATTGAATCTGTAGATTGCTTTTGGCAAGATAGCCATTTTTACTATATTGATCCTGCCAATCCATGGGCATGGGAGATCTTCCCATCTTCTGAGATATTCTTTAATTTCTTTCTTCAGAGACTTGAAGTTCTTATCATACAGATCTTTCACTTCCTTAGTTAGAAAAACCACATGATCATCTCGTTAGATGCAGAGAAAGCATTTGACAAAATCTAACACCCATTCATGATAAAAGTCTTGGAAAGATCAGGAATTCAAGGTCCATACCTAAACATGATAAAAGCAATCTACAGCAAACCAGTAGCCAACATCAAAGTAAATGATGAGAAGCTGGAAACATTCCCACTAAAATCATGGACTAGACAAGGCTGCTCACTTTCTCCCTACCTATTCAACATTGTACTTCAAGTTCTAGCCAGAGCAATTCGACAACAAAAGGAGATCAAGGGGATACAAATTGGAAAGGAAGAAGTCAAAATATCACTTTTTGCAGATGATATGATAGTATATATAAGTGACCCTAAAAATTCTACTAGAGAACTCCTAAACCTGATAAACAGCTTCAGTGAAGTAGCTGGATATAAAGTTAACTCAAACAAGTCAATGGCCTTTCTCTACACAAAGGATAAACAGGCTGAGAAAGAAATTAGGGAAACAGCACCCTTCTCAATAGTCACAAATAATATAAAATACCTTGGTGTGACTCTAACTAAGGAAAATAAGCTTCTTACAGTACTCACTGTTAATGCCAGTGCAGTAAGGGCAGGAAGTCATCCCTCCCAGTTTGATGCAGAGCAGTTATATTTCAATCCTAAAGATTTATTTGGCAGCTCTTGGCTCTAGCTGTCTGTGTCCAATTTATCAATCTAAGGGAAACTGTTGACAATAAGTCTCCCTCTCCAGCCCTAGATGAAGACACCAAGCTGACTATGGGGACAGTTGAACTAGATTCCCCCAAGTAACCAATCTTCTGGCGATGTATGACCATCATACATCATACACCATCCCTAAGAAAGGGGCTCCCCAACAGGCATGAGGCAAAACCCAGGACACAGCCTGATCTGCAATTGGAGAACCTGCTCTCCCCTAGATTTTCTTCTGCCTCACCTCCCCTGAGACAGCTCAGACACCACTTCCCTCTACATGGAATCCAAGAGGGAAGCTCAGAGACAGAGCTCGACACACAGCCACGTTATGCCACTGCGCATGTGTGCTTGCTGCCACTGGAGAGTTCGTGAGTTTGAGGAAATAAATCAGGAGGATTTCAGGCCTTCTTCTCACCCCTGAAGGCTCTCTTTTCTTCAAAGAATCTTGTGAGGCCGTTCCACACAACTCCATCTCCACTGTACACTCCTTCTAGATATCTAACACACTACACTTCTATAGTCAACTATCCGTTGTCTCACTGTTTGCCATGTGGTTATGTGGTTAGGGTCTATGTTTGCTCAGTTGGTTAGCTGGCTATTGCTTGCTTACTTGTTTGTTTGCATTGGTGGTTTGGTTGGTTGACTGGCTGGTTAGTTGCTTCCTTATTCCGATGATAAGTTGGTTACTTGTGTGATTGATTAGTTACTCGTTTGGTTGGTTATTCAGCTGGTTATTTGTTTGTTGTGCTGGCTGGTTACTTATTTGTTTGTTTGTTTGTTTGTTTGGCTAGTTGGTTCCCTATTTGATTGGTTAGTTACTTGATTGGTTGGTTGGTTAGTTGGTTACTTGTTTGTTGAGTCAGTTTATTGGTTAGTTGGTTTTGTTATTGTCACTGTTGTTTTCCATAATACTTTGGAATGTAGTCTGTATTAAAATTTCTCAACTCAGAAACACACAGGTACATCAATAGAAACATAATGGGCTAAGAAAAAAAATTAATGACCAGGGCTGTGATTTGAGAGCCCTGATGTAGATTTCTATGAAACTCTTCTCTGAGGTTATTTTCTGCCTCTGATAATGGTGACACCTGGCAATGTGGTTTTGAGGTGGTAAATTCTTCAATTTTGAATACTGAAGAGCCTGTCATGATAGTTTGGCAGAACTGACACTTGTGGAAAGTGATTTTGTTGAGGTGGTTGTTGTTGTTTTTTAATAAGGATACAGGGTCTCCAGCCTAAGATTCTATCCTAATATCTACTGTTCTTGCTACTACTTATTTTCTCACGAGTATAATGATTTATTTGCTCAGGGAAGTCAACATGTTCCAGAGTAATTTCTTGTTTTCATTATTGGGGGGGAAAAACTTATGAAAGAATGCTAAGAATTTTAATCACTGGAAATGTACCATCCATCACCTTATTGTGCAACACAGTTCTTGACATTTACAAGAAATATGTTCAGACTTCCAATTGTATGAGGTAAGGTGGGAGGCTGAGCCCTCAGACTGGACATTTACGAGTTAAGTACTTACCACATGAACCTCAGAACACAGCAATCTAAATTACTTAAGCAATTTTCTGTTTGATCCTCACAGCAGTGCCTCTGCTGCTGTCCACAGAAAATGAAACAGGGAGAGCCTGCAACTGAGTCACAGGGCCAGGTTCATTAAATGATCATGAAACCCTGAAGCCATCACCTTTACCCTTGCTAATACTATCAATGGTAACTCCAATTACCTTACAATTAGCCTTTATAATCTTACATAATGTACACTTTGCAAATTTTGCAATTTGGCCTTTCCAGGGACCAAATATCTTCTTTGAGAGGAACTGCCATATGCACAATGATGATTAGAGGATTAAAAGCAGGAATCCAGGGTACTCTTATGTTGACATTTTGCATGTGTGCTTTGGAGGAAACCAGAGCTTGATTCATTGTATCTACCTTAAGTTACTGGGGGAGGGGGAGGGGTGGTGTGTGCATTCATGTGCATATATTTGTATAGTCAAGAAGTCTACATCAGGCATCTTCCTCAATTGCTCTCCACTTCATTTTGGGGACAAGATCTCTCACTGAACCAGGAACTCATCATTTGAACTAGGCCAGAGAGCCTCAGGGATCCTCCTGACTCTTTCTTAACCTTGCACTAGTATTACAGGGGCATACAGCACACCAGGCCTTTTATACATGTTCTAGGAATCCCTCAGGTTTTCATGCTTGTATACCAAGCACTCTGCTCACTGAGCAATCTCCCAAGCTCCTGTCTTCGTTTTTAATCAGGTTCCTTTAATCATATAAACCAGGTTGCGAGTTTTAACTATCTCATCATGAAAATTATCACGAGTATAGTTTATTGAGTATAAATGCTTCAAAAAAGATTTTCTTATTTCATAAGAGCAGATTTGTGTGTGTGTGTGTGTGTGTGAGAGAGAGAGAGAGAGAGAGAGAGAGAGAGAGAGAGAGAGAGAGAAAGAGATCTGGATCAACTGGGTTAGGTTATTGCAGCTCCAAGATTATTTTCTTCTATTACCAATACGATTAAATAAAACAATAGCCCTGCTTAAAAATATAAACTTATGTTTGTCCCTTGCCTTACAGTGAGATTTACATCTTGATGAAACCATCATGAGTTGAAAATAATGAATACATCCACCCAGTGAGCATCCTCAGAGCCTTGGGCTCATTTCCACCACTCAGCATTGTGGCAAAGTTCTGCGCTGAGGAGGAAGATTTGGTGAATTATAGTGAACTATAAATGTCAAATGTTACAGGACTTTGTGACAATCCAGGGAGTATCCAATAGCATGAAGTTTATCATTGGTCTTTGGTTACAACCAGAAACTGGAAAGGGAGTAGGAAACATGTGGTGGTTTTGTGTGTCTCTGTACATATTTACTTTCCAGATTAAAAAAAAACCCACAGTTCAAAGACATTAAGAGGCTTAATCAAGTTCAGCCCAACATTGAGAGGGACAGCCATTTCTAACCTGACATTTGGCAGTCTACCTTCTGTCCATAGTCCATTGTCAGATATGGAAGGCAATCTCAGCACCTCCATTGTTTGACTGACAAGTGGTTGAAATGCCTTTTGTCAACAGATGTCACTCAGTGAAAGGAAGGTGAAACAACCACAGCGTTTCAGGAGCTGGGAGTCTCTAATATGGACACCACAGAGTCACTGTCCAGTTAAGTATAGACACAGCCATCCTCTGATATGGAAACAAGAAGTTGCTGATATTCAAGCCACCCTCTGACTTGGAAAGACACAGCTGCTGACAATGAGCTGCCTTGCCAATCAGTCTGTCCCTTAATTTATTGTGAACCACCAAGTATGCTTCAGGAGCATCAGAAGGGCAGACATGTGCATGTGTTCCAGGGATAGCGCACCACAGGAATAAAGATTTTATGCTAATGTGCCTCCCTCCTATTCATTTTGGCATTATGCATTCAAAGGCTCGGTTGGGTTTGCTCTTCTCAATAAGAAAAGCCAAAGAAGGCTGGGAGGAGGAGGAAGAACATTCACATTCCAGGGATCACAGTGGCTCCATGGGCAAACAGCACATTTAGAACTCAGCTTAGGAACTCAGATCTTCCAAACTGTGGAGTCCACAAACAGCCCATTACTCTTCATTGCCAGCAACACCTCCCTTTAGTTCACACCTGTCTAACTACATTATATTTTTATGTAATTCCCAGTAACACCATCTTTTAATTTTATTTGAGGCAAGGTATCATATATCCTCTGCCAGCCTCAGACCCCATGTGTGGCTGAGGATGACCTTGACCTACTGATCTCTACCTCCCAAGTGCTGGGATTAAGCATGTTCAATTTTATATGGTGCTGAGGATGAAACCCATGGCTTGTCCACACTAGGCAAGTACTCTACCAACTGAACTATATTCCCAACGCCTAATAACACAATCTTATAATCTCTCAAGGTGGTAAAGGATTTGTTAAAGGATTATATTTTTCACTAACACTGTAGCATTTGATACTGGATTCTAACCTTGCTCTAATTAGATCCGTTAACTCACGAGTCCTGTGTTCATTATCATACTATAACAGAACATTCACTTCTCTTCTGTCTGCTCAATAAATATTTTCCATAAAATTTTCAATAAAAATTTTGCATCTGGTGATGCAAGTTCACTATGACGTCATCAGGGAGTCAGGGATATGTGATCAGAGCAAAGTCCAAGGCTTTTAAACGCCAATGGTAGGCCAGATAAGCATGTTACATGTGAAATGGTCCCGCGGGTTCATGTGCTTTAATCGTTGGTCCCCAGCTGCTGGTACTGTTCTGGAAGGTTCTAGATGGTTCTAGAAGGTGGTGCCTCATTGAAGGAAGTAAATGACTGGAGTTGAGGATTGATAGTTCACAGCTGGGTTTCTTTTTCTGTTCTCTGCTTCCTGACTGTGTGCAACCTGCCCTTGGTCGGTTCACACTGAGCTGTCATGCCTTCCTCTCCATGCCTTCCTTTCCTGATTTGTCAGCCGTTCAATCATAAAAAGATGGAAAGTAACTAATATGGCAGCAGAGTTCTCAGAGTACTGTGCCAGGTGGAGAGCACTTAAGTCTGCAGGTGGTGCCTTAGGGAGTTAGCTCTGATGAAGCAGAGAAGCCAGAGTAGGAGGTAAGCAGGGCCTAGCCAGCAGGTGTCTGTATGAACGTGGTGCATGCATTAAGAGCTTTGCTCAATATAAGCTCTGCCATTGCTCAGTACTCTTTTAGGAAAACACTTGTCAACAAACTTTCCAGTCACCCTAACTTGAGGAAGATTTTTTCATTCATCTGTCTCTACAATTACAAATGGCACTTTTGTTTTATCATCTAAAAATCAATAAGATGAGTTTGGGATTTTACTCTCAGCCTTTAGTGTAGACAGGAGCTGTTGAGAGCAGTGTCTCCTGCAGGCAGATGAGAATTGCCTATGATCCATTAACTCAATGAGCTGGGAGCATCTTAGTTACTTCAAGGCCATACTATATAAAATGAGCCTTAAGACTAGCAAGTGTCATCTTAGAGCATGTGCTTTCGAGAGCTGTTGTTAATAGCGCAGGTGGCTCCTATTCTCAGCATATTCATTCAAAAACAAAATACCTCCTAAATCAAAACCTAGTCTATCTCTCTAAACAGGATTCACATTCCTACTTCTGGGTACATAGTGATAGAGCATGACAGTTTACTGAGCTTCCTAGGATGTGGCTAAAGAGCTCCCTTCACTTAGTCCTCTTCACTTGGAGCTTGTCAGACACCTTCTTGTATAGCCTCAAAGGAAAATGTTAATAAATTAAAAACAAAATGTAGAAAAGGTTTTGTGTTTTTTAATGGGCTGATACCTATAGGCAGCATGGTTGCTGGGAGTGGGGGAAGGGGATGTTTTCTTCAATAGTGAAGCCACTGGGAGGTTCTCATGCTCCTGGAAGCAACTCTAGTGAAACTTACCTTGTCATAAAAACAGAAAAGTGGAAGCGGGCAGCCAGGAAGAGGAGCAGAACTGGTGGGAGAGGAAAAAGAAGGCAATGCAGGTGAATATGACCAAAACATCTGACATATATATATATGAAAGTATCATAATGGAGCTCATTATGTATAATTAATGTGTGCTAATAAAAATCCAAAAAAAAAAAAACTCCAACCAAAACAAACAAACAAACAAACAAAAAGCCAGGTGGTGGTGGCACTCACCTTTAATCCAAGCACTTGGGAGGCAGAGGCAGGCGGATTTCTGAGTTCCAGGCCAGTCTGGTCTACAGAGTGAGTTCCAGGACAGCCAGGGCTACACAGAGAAACCCTGTCTCGGAAACAAAACAAAACAAAACAAAAAAACTCCAGAGATGGTTCTATATGTGTAATTTTCTAAATTCAAACATTTGAACACCAAATTTTCACTCTCAAATGGCATGGGAAATGCTTCGGTCAAAAACACTACCTCCATCCAGGTGTGGTGGTGCACATCTTTGATCCTGGCACTCAGGAGGCACATTTGAGTAAATTTCTATCAGTAGGAGTGTGTTACATAGTGAAACTGTCTCAAAACAAAACAAAACAAAAAAAAACATCAAAGAAAGCATTGATGCTATCTTTTACAAGAACACAGGTCATTGGAAACTATAATTTATATGAACATCACAATTCCAGGAAAGATTCTTATAAAAATCTAACATTAATCACTAAGTGAGAAGTTTTTCTTCTAGAAAATGCCTTTAAAAATGTTAAGAACTTTAGATGGGTGTGGTCTAGTGGAAAGGGTACAGTTGTTAACCCCAGCAGTCCCAGCATCCAGTCATCACAGTGCAAAGACATTATGCCTAATACAAGGACCTAAATCTATAGGATCTGGAAGACTAACCTAAGTCTCTGAATCAAAAGGGACCACAGTCAGCTGACTAGAGGAGATACCCAGGCTCCTCCCCACAAATGTTTTTAAACAGATTATTCCATACTCTTCCTGCTGTGAGTCAAAGCAAGATGGTTTGACCCATCTGAGTAGAGTCTCTGGTAAGTCTACAGCTCCTGACAATAAGAACATGAGAAGATACAACAGTGAAAGTCTCAGAAGATTGCTCAGTGGCTAAAGAGTTCATCGGACAAGCACAAGGACCTGGATTCTTTTTTTTTTTTATTAGGTATTTTCCTCGTTTACATTTTCAATGCTATCCCAAAGGTCCCCCATACCCACCCCCCCAATCCCCTACCCACCCACCCACCCTTTTTGGCCCTGGTGTTCCCCTGTACTGGGGCATATAAAGTTTGCAAGTCCAATGGGCCTCTCTTTGCAGTGATGGCCGACTAGGCCATCTTTTGATACATATGCAGCTAGAGACAAGAGCTCCGGGGTACTGGTTAGTTCATATTGTTGTTCCACCTATAGGGTTGCAGTTCCCTTTAGCTCCTTGGGTAATTTCTCTAGCTCCTCCATTGGGGGCCGTGTGACCCATCCAATAGCTGACTGTGATCATCCACTTCTGTGTTTGCTAGGCCCCGGCATAGTCTCACAAGAGAGAGCTATATCTGGATCCTTTCAGCAAAATCTTGCTAGTGTATGCAATGGTGTCAGCATTTGGAAGCTGATTATGGGATGGATCCCTGCATATGGCAATCACTAGATAGGACCTGGATTCTATACTCAGCACCCACGTAAAACACTGGATGCGGTGGTACACAATTGCAATTTCAATTAAGGAGATGAAACAGGTAAGTCTCTAGGTTCAATGGTCAGTCAGCCTGAATCCTTGAACTTCAGGTTCAGTAAACAACTCTTTCAGAAAGTAAGGTGGAGAGCAATAAAGACACCTGATGTTGATCTCTGGGCTCCACACATAAGTGTGTGCACAAGTGCAAACACACACACACACACACAAAAGAGAAATAAATGATAAAAAAAAAATATGCCTTTGCAAACCTATGTTGGAATACAAATATCCACCAGCAAGTTAAATAAAAAGTGTTCTGTGTGCCTGCTCTCCTGAGCTCAGGGAGTCCCTACTGTGTTTTCACCATCTTTTACAAGAACCCTGCATGGCAGATCATTTTGAAACTATAGACCAATTTTCTGGATAGAGCTAAAATCCACCTCTGAATGAGGTCAGTCAGTGGCATTTCCTTCAGGGTCCCAAGAACACAGGGCTTGAGTCGTGAGGCTCATAGGCTTGCTGCAGTTGGACCTTTATAAGGGTGGTGCTGTCTTTACTCTCTTTAGCCAACCATGTGGTTTGGCTACTGCTTGTCACAAGAAAGAAGATCCTTAGAGAAGCCCACACTGAAGAGCCAACCTCCATCACAGATTTGACAATTCCACTGTAAGAGCTTATCCAATGACTAATGTCACATGTCAGGTTGGCTAGGCTAAGGAGTCCAAAGGTTTTGTCAATATCTGTCTAGATGTTGATGTGAAGTCATCATTTCTGAACATAAATTATACTCATTAGACTTTAAATAAAGGAGGCTACCCTCATCCAATTAGCTGATGAACTTTCCAGGGAGGAGCAGGTTTCCTTAGGAAGTGGTAATTCTACCAAGACTACATATAACAGAAAAATCTTTCTGTTCTCAGTTTCCAGTCTGCTCTACAGACTTCAAATTTTCTGGCTCTACAATGATATGAACCAGTTCCTTTCAGCCTCTTTTTTTCTCCCTATCATATATTTATCTGCCTTCCATTCCCATGGGCTTTGCCTCCATGAATTTGTCTAAATTCATAGGTCAAGAATATTTGAAAAAGATTGCATTTGTATTAAACACATATTGACTCCCTTCTTGTGATTCTTCCTTAAACAATAATTTATAACAACTATACAAAACCTAAACATTGTCATAGCTATTGGAAGTGATCAAAAAATGAGTCAGAGTATACAGGAGTATGGATATTCTTTATGCATGAATACAAAAATGAGTGGCTTTATATAAGAGACTACAGCATCTGTGGATTTTAGTATTCAGGAGAGGTTTTGAAACTAATCACTTAGAAAGGGAGAGGAAAATTTGCATAGTACATAGGCGATGCCACAAGATACCAAGGGTCAACCCCTCCTGCACACACCACCCCACAGGCACAGAAGAGCTGGGTGGTGCTTACTTTCTGGGAAGAGGCCTTTGTGCTACAGGGTACTGAGTGAGCCAGTCTAGGTGATGCACTCCTTCCAGGTCACAGAATCTCCTGAGTAGCCTCAGAGACATCTCTTGTTTCATTAGGCATACCCAGAAAGAGGTACACTCTCCTAAGCAAAGCCCTTTGGTGTGGATCTCACCACAGCTCTGCTGCTGCTGTCCAAAGCCTCGTGATCAGGAACCAGAATGAGGGCTGACAGCCTCGCTGTCAGTCTACAGCGGCTCTCGGGAGAATGTTTTTATGGAACTGTAAAATAAATGGTTCTAAAGAAATCTTAAGACAGATTTTGAATTCTGTGTAGTTGTTTACAAGGTCCTAGCATGCAGGAACATTTAGAATATTGCATTAATATTCACAAATTCATCTGCCATCTTAAAAGTCTGGGACAGCCAGGCCAGGCAGGGCTGCATAACAAGATCCTGTCTGTCTTTAAAAAAAAAAAAGTCATATAATATACCAATCCTAAAAGGATCTCCTTTTAAAACTAGGTTAGGTGACAAAATATATTTTAGAACTACTTCCCCTGTTTCCACTAGTAACTCCCAAAGCATAGCATGTGAGCATGCCCTGTCAGCCCTTTGCTGCAGTAACTCATGGAACATGGTTAACTAGGTAGCTCTGAAGAGCATCTGATAACAGAGACATGTTTTGAGAAACTTCCTTTAACAGTTTATAATGCTAGAAAATACTTAGAAAATGTCGACACATACTGTTCCAGAGAGATTGAGGCTAAGATTCTCCCTAGTAAGTGACCCGGTTCTAGAAGTCATCAGGCCAACAAAACCTCTCAACAATGCCTCGGATGTTTTGCTCTCAAAGATGAAGAGAACAGCACCCACTTCTCCTGTGGGAACCACTGTTTACCTGGTGACCATTATTAGCATATCCATCTAACTGACTTCCCCACAGGGATAAGTGCCCTGAGCAAGCCTTTCTCAAACATTCATTTTCTGTAAGTACTATCTTTCTTCACCAGACTTGAAATCATCCACCTTTCCCTTCCCTTTAAAAACATTTCAATTAATTAATTAATTAATTAAATCCAGGATATTTGGTCAATGATCTATCAACTGAACTACAGCTCAACCACATTTTGAATCCTTCATTTTGAGACAAGGTCTAAGGGGGTGGTAACAGTTAATCGTGCTTGTCAACCTGGTTGGATCTGGAGTCAACTAGGAGATGGCACATCTATGAGGAATTTTCTTGAAGTTGGAAGAACCATCCTAAATGTGGTGGGACATTCTGGTGACAGCCAGAGACAGGAGATCTAAAGGAAAGTCCTTGGTTTTACCTTTTTTTTTTTTTTTTTTGTCTCTCTGGCAAGTTCATCTACCCTGTTGCTGCTGCTCTTGCCACTGCGGCTGTATTCCTTTGCTGATATCAGAGCCCAGATCCTCCCCAACTTCTAGCATGGATTGAAGACCAGCAACTCCCCAGGAATCCTCCAGACCTTCCACACTAGTGAAACATCCAGCCTTTTGAGCTGAGCAGCTACTGGATTCTTGGCCTCTTGAGTGTGAAGACAGCCCTTGTTGGGTTACAGATGTAAGCCAATCTAATAAGACCATTTTTAATATACCAATATTCCACCTCTTGAAGACTCAGCAAATACAGTTGCCCAGGCTAGCCTTGAACTCATTCGGTAGCTGGAACTGTCCTTGAACATTCAATTCTCCTCTCTCAGCCTCTCAGATAGCTGAGATTACAAGCCTATGAAATATATACAGTTTATCTTAGCAATTTAAAAATATGTAGCATATTATTATTAACTGTGGTCACTACACAATGTAACAGATCACAAAAGACGTATTTATTTAGACCTCAGCAAAATTAAAGCTTTGCAGTGTTTTATTGACATTTTCCCTTTCCATACCCACCCCTACACTCCTTTTTCTAAGTTTGCTTCTAAGATAAACCTCTTTACATTCCACATATAAGATCATAGAATATTTGCCTTTCTGAGTTAGATATATACATTAAATATGCCCCCCTGGAAACAGGATATGGTCAGAACCTTGGTGCTAGCCACTAATGTATGATCCTGCTGTGGAAACTGGATTCAAAAGTTGGGAAGCAAAGCAATATCTCACAGATTCAAAACCAGTCTTGAAAGTCTTTTACAAAGTCTGTGTGTTAGAAAGATGTCTGCTGTCTCTAAAGACGTTCAAAAGAGATAGCTTGCCAAACAGCTCTGGGACAGATGGCTTATACCATATCAAGCAGTTGGCATTCTTCTGAGAGACCATGCTGCATGCAAAATGCGTGTCTTTAAACAGACTCTTACCCGCTGCACTGAGATGTTTACACCACAAGGTCTCTCCAGGACAGAAACTAAGAGAAAGCCAAGTTCACTCCTCAAGCCTCCTGCCCTCCCCTGTGTTGTTGTTCACAGAGGGCACTAGCAAGGATTGTAGCAGTATTGCTGACTTTGTTATTACCTGCCTGCTTTTTATTTTTTACTTAAAAAAAATCTATTACAAGTTTATGTAGGAAAGATTCTATACTCTGGAACTTCGTTCCTATTTTGCTGGAAGACTGGACAGATGTTGGGAGATAAGAACTGAGACTGAAGAAATGGCTGGTGTCAGATTGGGAAGGATCCTGATGTCACTAATGAATATGGACTTTAAGGAAACAACAGAGTGACCAAGACAGTCTTGGGGAGAATGGCATGCTATGTCATAGCACTGAGAGGTGGATGAAACAGAAGGAGACAGGCAGCTCCTCACGACAGCTCCTGGGACTTACTTTGTCTACACTTGTCATATGCAGTAGACTATTTTGTCTTTGCTTCATCGTGTTTGAGTTTTCCTTTGCAGAAGCATCACCTTGCTCCCATCTGTCACCACCATACTTCATTCCATCCATTCCAGGAAATCTGTTCTGATTGACTTAAATTCTTTGCCTCGTTTATAGTTGGTTCGTTTCCATTCTCCAAGTGAGGATCAGGGAATGATACACACAGGCGTGGATATTTTTTTACCATCTGCTGTCAGTCAGACAGATATGGCCTCTGCCCTTGAAAGACAGAGAATGTGGGAATGTTGATAATGGACAGAACTGTCACCTATCTGTTGTTATGTGTACCCAACTCTCAGCAATGCTTTTACCAGTGATAAAGGATCATTCCTTCTTCCAACCAGACAGCCCAATACCACATTCCCTTCCAGGTTCTCTGAGATACAGCAGCAAGCATAGCACAGAAATCTCCTTGATGACTGTCTATTGGTAGAAAGGAGATTTTCAGGGAGCCAAATAATAAGCAGTAAATGCAGTAAGTACATTTTGCTTGTGTTAGAAAGTAGTAAGTGTTATAAAAAGTAGAGCTAGAATGGATTACAATTAAACATGATGATCAGTCTGATCACCACCATTGGCAATAAGGAAAATTAAGATAACACTAAGACAACTCTTCATATACACAGTGTTGGTTAAAGTTTTTTTAAATGACCCATAAAAGCAAATATTGGCTAAGATTCAGAGAAAACTCCTAAATGCTATGGAAATGTAAAAACGAATCAGCCATTTTATAAAGTTGTTCCTTACAAGAAATGGCGTGAATGGAGATTGAAAGAGTAAGTTCATTTTAAGGAAAGAGCCAGTAGGGTTTTGTGACGGGTTAAATAAGTGTGACAAGAGTTTAGGGAAAACTAAAATTTGGGGTCTGAAGCTATAACTGTAGGTCTGGGTTACTAGATGGAAACTCGAGGAGGCAAAGAGTAGGGGTCAATTTTCTTCTGTACATGCAATATTTGAGGGTTCCAATAGAAAATGCAATTGGACAGTCAGCTGTGAGAAGTCCAGCTAAATGTTTAGGTAAACACCATTCAGGTAACATTTAAAGCCATAACACCACACGAGCTGACAGTCCATGGACATGCTCTAAGGCACTGCACTATTTAGAAAAATAAAAATTAAAAAAAAAGGATATTTCTGGTGACAGACATTCAGTGAGGCAAAGAATTACCCAAGTCAGGAGTCACAATGACAAGGAAGAGTCACAATGACAAGGAAGGAGAAATTAGTGGACTGAATCAAATGTGCTGAAGAGCAAGATGAGGCTGAGACTTGATCCCTGGATTTGAAAAGAAGACAGCCAGTCATATCATTTAAGCTACTTTCATAGAGATGTCCTAAGAATATTCAAGAAAAAGAAGTGAGGAGTTTCAGGCACTGTGTAGTTTCATTCACAGCGAGTCGCTATGCAAAGCTTTCCTTTAAAACTAGACCTAACATGGTAGTTTAAGGGAGATATGAGGTTAAGGGAAGGTTTTTACCAGTGCAAAACATCACAGCATATTTTGCAATGATTCATTTAAATGCACATGCAGAGGTGACATATGACTTTGACATAAGTGAGGGACAGTGAACTATGCAGGATAAAAAGTCAGGTAGGTGGAAGGCATGATACTGAGAATATGAGCACTTTTTTTCTAATTCTTTTTTTTTCTTTTAAAAAAACAAAGCAAAATCATTAGCTAAGAGTTAACATGTGTTGGAGATTATGACAGAGAAGGTAGAATGTGTCTGTTTGTGCAAGATGTATATGTCCATCCATGTGTATTGAAAGAGAGATATTCAACAATCTTTGGTTGCCAGAAAAAAAAAATGTCTGCTCTTTTCATGAAGAAATTGATGGGAGGACATAATACAGGTGAGTGTGGATGAGTGGATGGATGGGATGGATGAGATGGATGGGTGGGTGGGTGGGTGGATGGATGGGATGGATGGGTGGGTGGGTGGGTGGGTAGATGGATGGGATGGATGGGTGGGTGGGTGGATGGATGGGTGAGGGAATGGCAGGTGGATAGATGGACTGATGGAAGGCTAGATAGGTAGATGAGTAGACTGGATGGGTTAGACAGATGAGTGAGTGATTGTATTGGAACAGATGATCACTTTTATCTTTAGAGGAAACAATGCATTCAAATAACTTTTCCACAGATTCATGCCATGAGCAAAGGACATATCAAGGTTTGGGCCATTGTTTGAAAGCTCAGGTCTTGCCTCCCACTACCACTTAAGGTTCTCTATTTACAAGTACACCTCATAATCGTAAAATGCATAATAAAAAAACCCCAAACTGCAAGAGAATCTGTGAGAATGTAATGAAAACCCAATGCCAAATAAGTTACTCATAAATAAAATTCAATGAAGTTTCTTCTTGGTGCACGGGGAACACACATTAGGAATCATAGGAACAAGCAGACTATAAAAAATAGACCCAATGACTTTAATTCTCCCAATCAAAATCAGGCTGGCTCTTTGCCTGATTTATGTCACCATTTATTGCAAACCAGCACGCCTAGTCCAGCCTAAATCTGCAGATTCTAGTGTGTGTGCAGAGGCTATCCTCCTGGGACACGAGCATTAACTATTCATAAGAGGAAATGGAAGCATCAGCCTTTGGAGCTATAATTCCCTTTATCCCTATTATACACATATTCCATTGGGGCGATTACTCTAATCACAATGGTCAATAGCAAATTAGCTCATTTTAAAATGTATTGCTAACAAAGGATTCAATCCAACGCTAATTCCTAAATTACTGTATAGCTAATGTAACTTAGACTCAGATTCAGCCTTATAGCAGGTAAAAGGGATCACTGTGGTGGTGGTGGAGGGGCACAGATGAACCCACTATAAACACAAGCTCTCTCCAGGCTCTCCTCAGGGACTACCATCCTGCCATGTGCTGTGTAAGCTTTTTGTCCAAAATGGGATGCTGAACTCGAATGCCTAAACTTCATACTGTGCATAAATGGCTGCCACTCAATCTGAAATCATCTCTAACCCAAAGTTCTACTAAATCATGAATAGCATCTTGTGAGTTTCAACTATCTTTTACGTCTCTTACCCATGCTCACTCTCGTATTTGTTTGGAGGGGACAACCTAACATTAAATTCCTAAATACAGACAAATGAGAATTCTGACCTGAGCTTTGCAGTACTCTCTTGCATCCCATGCTTCTGCTTAGTTACTCTCTACCCAACGTTGCTTCCTGTTCTTTGAATATGTCAGCCAGGTTCCTTCTTGGGATGTGGAACCTTCCTTCCTGTGTTTAGAATCTTCTTCCCAGAAATAGCCTCATTGTCTATTCACTCCCTGCCTTCTGGACTTGGAACAAGTGTCTTCTTACTTGACAGCCCTGATTTAATATCTACTCAACACTTTTCTTATCAGCACCTAATTCTGATGTATACATTGAGTTTGCTCATGAATAATTCTCTACTGATAGCCAAGTCTTTGAGGCTGGAGTCTTTGTTCTGCTCACAACTGTAACCTAACACTAGATGAGTATTCAATCTGTATTGAGCAACCAACAAACACCTAGAAAGTAAAGGAAGGTGGAGTTGAGAGGCTACTCTGAACTCCAGTGGAATTAATGAAGGAAACATTTGGCCTGGTCCTTGGGATTCTGTACATGGACTCTCTTACCCAAAACACTCATCTGGCAACAGACTTCCCCTGTCCTTAAAGTAGGAACGAGTGACACAGCATGAATTTAACCTGACTCTGACATCACAGGCACATTACTGAAAGCATTTCCAGCTCCAAGGTTGATACTGACTTCTACCTCTCACTTTCACAGCACAGAACATTAGCCAAGCCTGTATCCTGTAAGTTTACACTGTTGAACAGTGTACAGAGTCCTGAAAGTCACTGTCTTAGGGAAAAATCATCACTTTGAAAAATAGGGATCTTAGAAATAAGAACAAATGGGCTGGGAAATAACGGGACAGGTAATTGACCAGCAGAGAACCTGATTCCCGTCTCATTTCCAGGGTATGAACAGACCCTGAAAGAAAGGCTGGGCCACAAACACATGTGATAAAGGCCTAATCTCTGCCACCACCCTCCAAAAGGTCAAGATGTAGCGTGCACATTACCTCCAGGCATTAATGAATGTTCACAGAGGTGTTTGCGAATGAAGAAAACCACCACAAAAGGCTGGGTCCCACCATCTTAATCCCTACAGGTTTGTTTGTTTGTTTGTTTGTTTTTTCCTTTTCTTGACGTGTTTGAGAATGTGTGCATCAAAAGAAAATCATTTTGCCCTCCAGTGGGAAAATCCATCACCCTTCAGGTGGAATTTCCATTAAATTCTCAGGTGAACAAAAGCTCTTAGGCCAGGATTAGCCTTTCTGTGAGATTCCCAACATCATGAGGGACCACATTTAACACACATGAATGAAGTGTGCGTAACTGGAGTTACCAGGCAAAAAAGAAGCCACATCTAAGTAGAAGATGCTACAAACATAATTGATTAGAACTGTGGAGAGTTGGAATGTTACAGATCCAGAGACAAATTATTTGGAGCTATTTATATTTGAAGCAACTTGAATACCTGGAACTTGCCTCAAAATAATCCTGTGTAGCAGAAGAGAAAACATGAAAATTATGAATTCAGTCTTAGTGTTTGAAACATAGAGGCTACTAAGCTGTTCTTTGCTCTTTTGTGGGTGATTAAATTATCCATTATAAAATATTTTCAATAGAAAAAAACTGCATTGAGGAGAAGGGGAAGTAAAAAAGCAAATGCATAAGGAAGAGTCAGGACCACTGCACCCACACTAGCTTCTCTTTAACCTGTGTGTGCTGTACTTAGAAGTGAAGATGGCACTGCCACTCGGTGGCACACTGGAAGTCAACTCTACCAACAAACTCTTTCAATATTAGAAACCACTAAATTTGAAAACTTGGATTAAGCAGGGGGGAAAACTGGGATGGTTTTGTGTCAGTTTGATTGGAAAAGGTATGCCCACATACCTGGATAAGCATTATTTTCTAGGGGCTTTCTGTGGGGCATTCTGATAGACATGAGCTGTGACGTTGATCTTCATTGTTCACATGACTAGATATGGGATCACTTAGAAGACCCAACTTTGGGTATACATGAGGATTTTTCTCTGAGAAGATTAACTGATAAAGAAGACCCATCCTAAACGTGGATGATACCACCACACAGGCTGGGGGCCATATTGAATAAAAGAGAAGAAATAAGAAAGCCAGATGGATGTAAGTATCTTTTCTGCTTCCTGAAAGAACATAGTATGGTTTGGATGTGAAATGTCCCCTATAGATTCATATGTTTCATCATTTGGTCCCTAGCTGGTGGCACTACTTTGGAAGGTTCTGGAACCTTTAAGGGGCGGAGCCTTACTGGAAGAAGTGGGTCACTAAGGGCTGTCCTTGAGGTTTTATAGTCAAGCTTCACTTCCTGTTATCCCCTAGCTTCCTGACTGTGGTTGCAACGTGAGGAGCCACCCACACTCCTGCTGCCTTCACTTCCTCATTGTGATGGACTGTACCCTCAAACCATGAACCAAAATAACCCCTTCCTCCTGAAGTTGCTCTTGTCAGATACCTGGTCACAACAGTAAAAACAGTCACTAGTGTGTTACATCTGAGTCAGTAAGCTAAGTGGAACATGAGCTACCTGACCAGTGCGAGTGGGCACCATCAACCCACAGAGAGCCTGGACAGAACAAAAGAGCAGAGGGAGGAAAAGGCACTCTCCTTCTCAGAGTCAGGACACGAGTCACATCTTCTACTGCCTCTGCACATCCTTACTTCTGGTTTACTGAGGGCTTTGAACTCTAGAGCTTACAGCAGCCCCGTGTTACAGCCCTGAATTACAGCCCTGGAGTTCCTGTTCTCTAACTTACAGGCAGCATATTGGAGGACTTCTCAGCCTCCTGAATTAAGGGAGGAAATTCCCACAATAAATCTCTTCTCTCTCCTTCCCTCCTCTTTATCTTTTCCTCACTCTTTTCTCTCTCCTCATACATGATGCTGCACACACATATATTTATACACATGCATTTATATATGCACACACACACACACACTTCCTGCTGGTTCTTTTGGCTCTGAAGGGTTCTGCTGAACGCAGAAGACAATTGGAATCACTCCAGAAGCTCATTGCATGCTTGGATCTATCTGAGCTGTAATCAGCAACTCAAGTATTTTGTTTTAACCATTGACGATGAATTACTTTCAAACTAATCATCTTGCTTATTTCTGCTAAAATTTTAGAAATGAGGTGATCAGCTTAAATTTTCTGCCCGGCTAGCATTTGTTCTCTCTCTCTCTCTCTCTCTCTCTCTCTCTCTCTCTCTCTCTCTCTCTCTCTCAAAAAAGCAATTATCTGGTATAAATCTTGCTCATGGGAGGAAAGTCATTAAAATATCTTGTCCACAGAACAGACTATACAGCAAAAACAAGCCATAAGTTAAGCTTAAGGATTTTAGTCATGCGTTTCCACTGAGTAGCCAAAGAAAAGCAGAGAGACTTGTAACAAAGACTCATGAAAGAGAAAGGAAAAATGAGGGTACAGAGCAGTCAGCATTCATCAACTGGCACTTAGTCAAAGTGTCTGGCCCTTTAAATTTGAGTCATTTTTTAATCAAGAAATTAAAATTTCTTTAAATTCCAGAATGCATTAAGTTTAAATAGGGAACTAGAGCTCTGTAGCTTTGCCTCTGAGAACACTTCGGTGAAGAAATAAGAGGAGCCTAAAATACTTCCTTGTCTTAAGAACGTGTCCCTGATGAGGGTCCTGAGCACAAAACACAAAGAGAACATGGGCAGCAGCTGCTGAACACACGAGAGCAATGCTGATACTAATCAAAGGCTCTCCCTGACTCGTCGACATTCCGAAGATCTGATGCAGTAAACAGTCTTACATTTAGAAGTCGTAATGGTATTAAAAAACTCTTTGATTTTATAAAGATGTGGTAAATCAATGTTTCTTAGGATGCCTCTTTGTTGGGAAAAGCATTTTGTGTTTTGTCAAGAATCCAGACTCAATATAGGATTGCTGTCAGACCAGCATATCAGGCTGGGGAGATGACTCAGGTAAAATGCTTGCTTTGCAAGTACAAAGACCTAAGACTTATCCCCAGAGCCTCATTGAGAGAGAGAGAGAGAGAGAGAGAGAGAGAGAGAGAGAGAGAGGGGGAGAGAGAGAGAGAGAGAGAGAGAGAGAGCGCCAGTCTGGAGCCTAGAAAGATGGCTCATCAGTTAGCAGCACTGGCTGCTTTCCCAAAGGACCTGATTTTTATTCCCAGAACCCACAAGGCAGCACACAACTGTCTGTAACTCTAGTTCCACAGAACCTAATGACCTCTTTTGCCCTCTGCAGGCATGTGGTGCACAGACACGCATGCTGGCAAAACATCCATGCAAGTAAAATAAATTTTAAAAAAATATTTTTTTAAAAGCCAGGCATGGTGGTGCTTGTTTTTAATTGAGGCAATGGGAGGGCAGAGATAGATACAACATCTGAGACCACTAGACAGATGGCTTCTAAGTAATAATACCTGCGATCCTCCTCTGTCCTCACATGTATCTGAACATACATGAACACATATGTACATGTGTGTACGCACATACCCCAGTATGCATTGTCTCACCCATCCCCCACAGCTTATGCTCTAGTCACCAGCTGTGAACATCAGACACACCTATCTAGGCTGCACACACTTCAGCTCCTACCACTTTAGACTTAGCATAGATACTTCAAAGAGCCTCCAGATTTTCCCTAGCCTGGGCTACAACAGATCGATGAGAGTGTTACCTTATAAATAAACTCAACATGGAGGTACCATCAGTTCTTCTCTTCATAAACAATATCCAGTATTGAAGAAGATTCTGCCCCCAAGGCTTGGACTCAGCAGGGACACACACACACACACACACACACACACACACACACACACACACAGAGAGAGAGAGAGTGGGGGCTCTGGATGCACAGAGAGAGAGAGAGAGAGAGACTATGAAGGCATATATGCATGCACACACACACAGAGTAAGACTATGAATGCACACACACATAAGCACACAGCATGGTTGTATGGCTTACATGCCATCAAATGTCAGTAGAATTCAGGAAATGGGGGGTAATGAAGGCTACACCAGTCACCACAGGACACCTACCAGTAAGAAGGAGGGACTGGGAAAGATTGGAAGGAGGAGAGGTCCCAACCTGGCAGGGGCCACTGAATTAAAACTATTATAAAAAATAATAATTTTGAAGACAAAAAAACTACAGCTGATGCTGTGTACCAGAGAAAAGAATTGGGAAACACGTTTGGAGCACTGGCCATTTATAGCAAGCCATTGAGAGCCTTAAATCCCAAGTGGTATAATAAAACTTGTTTCCACGGTTTTCTCTGATTTCAGACAGAAGAGAGGCCTCGAAAAAATAGTCAGTGAGCTATGAATCCTGATGTGGTGAAAATAATTATGGTTGTCTGGTGCCGGAAGAGACACTGGCAACCCGAAGAAAGGAAACAGAGGAAAATGATCCCAAAAGGCAAGACAAAAACCAGTGTTCTGAACTAACAGACAAGGAAAGCACTTGTCAGAAACAACCCTGCCCCTCACTTAGGGGAGACATGGACAGAACAGAGTTCATGGGAAGGAAATCCAACTTGCTTATTGACCAGCTGAGTTTGGGGTAGTATAGAAGGAAGCTTCTCCAGACTGTAGGTGGATGGGTGACCCCAGCATGATGCCCAATGCTCCGACTTCCTGTTAAGTTAGAGAAGTATCTTTCCTGACCATTTTGGGTGTTTGGGTCACATTCTAGTTAGGTATCTCCTCTGGAGTTTAAGCTCTGGCAGACATGGAACAAGCCACCTCCTTTCTTCAAACAAGAGGATTCAGTCTCACTTTTGATCCTCTGGGGGTTTGTATGAGTCTCACTCTGGTGTCCTTGTGCCAGCTAGCATGACCTCTACCCATGCACCCATGTGGCACACAGACACCATCATACATAGTGAAGTGACGAATGGCCACCACTTTTGTTTAATTCTACTTTCAGAAGAAAATAATCCAACATGAAGTAGCATTTTACATTCATGGGGACATTTGGCTTCAACAAACTGATACCCCAAGGCTTCCACTAGGAAATAGTGTTGCTCCGATTCAGACTTCTAGTAACTTCCTAAAGGTCAAATGACGATGCAAGCTATAGTAAGGATCTGCCAACAATCACTGATCTAATTCATGTGAAGTCACAGAAGATGCTAGCAACAGTTCGGCAGGCATCAAGGCCATGAGTTCAGATCCTGGTGTTCAGAAAGCACTGGAAGCAATAATAAATTCTTGTTAAGGAAAGTGGCACAAACCCATAGTTGAGCTCACTGAAGTCTGCTTGAATTCATAAATAGCAAACCAATTAATAGAACAGAGAATTTGCTTGTATGTAATTTGTCCCCCAAGAGAGCATCAGAAAAGTCTTAGGAACAGAATAGGATGTACCATCAAGAGATGGACCCGTGGGCATTTTAGGGTCTCCTCTCAACAGGCGCTCTAGAGCACATTGCTCCAGTGCCTAGAAAGTCTAAGGTCTCTGACACAGGAGGCAATGGAGAGTTATTCAGTCCAGTTTAAGCAAAGATTAGATTGGTTTGAGAATAAAGAAATCTCACAGACAAAAAGGGCATGAAATAGTGGTTAAGACAAGGCATCTTAGGAATGAGACTGAATGACCACCAGCCACTGGCAATGAAGACAACCTCACCCTGGGCCACAGGCCTCGCTTCCATCCTCCTGCTTCACCTCGTTTCTGCTCCCTTGTTGAAACTGAGGCTGGAGCACTGTCTTTCCTGTGCTCTGTCTTACACGTTGGTCACTTCACAGTCAGTTGCCTGTCTTTAGGTCTTCATCCCCAAGAGCAGCACCTGGCTAACCTCATCTTCCGGAATCGAATCCTACAGGCCAATGACGCCAACTCCTCCCATCCTTCATGTTTGGTGTGGGCGTCACTTCATCATATAAGCCTCCTTTGTCCAGCTTCCTCCCCAAGCCAGGCTGCAGTCCCACAGCACCAAGGCTTTAGCATATTGCCCTGAGCCTGCCCAAGAACATTCTCTCACTAAAACAGGGAGCTCTCAGAGGCAGGAACCATGTCTCCATAATCATTTCCCTACACCCAGATCTTTAAATAAATGAACTTGAATCCAAACCTTATATTATATAACCAGCCTTATATTAAACACCTAAACTGTGGAAATGTTTCACACCTGTGATCCTTGCTTGTTTTAAGAACATCCACCTTTCTGTGCTTGCACTTGCCCATCCTCCCAGAACTTAGCTGGGGATAGTCTTGGGTAATAAAGATCAGCTAGCAAGAATGCAGTCCCCTCTGAGAGCCACAGAAATTCAAATGCATAAATAAAGTTACACCAGATTCTTATTTCACACTGAATATTAATATGGCTTAGAGGAGATTTTTCTTACTCTGGATAAATATACAGTAAATTTTAAACGTCATTTTGACTCTGAGTTTTCTGATACAGTGTCAGTGGTTAGTATCTTAGAATCAGATATAGATTCCTAAGATAGAACAGTAAATTTCTAGACATCCAAGCAATGAGGAAACACAGTGAGCACTTGTAAATATCACTCTTGGTTCATTTTTATGTGTAGTCAAGCTTGGTACTGTACCTAGACTTTAAACCAACATTGTTCCTTTCTCTAACCTTTCTCCAAGTTTTTATACAGGATGGCACATTGGTTACACTCCGCTCTAGGCACAGACTTCAAAACATGAATTGTGTCTGTCTGCTAATGAGTCCTCTAACCATTCCAAAAGTTTCAGGTAAGAATTACCAGATGCCAACAAAACTTCAATTCCATAGGGTGGGAGACATCTGGGGGGGGGGGGCTCTGATTCTCTCACTGTCACTCAACACACAGCAGGCACCTGTGAACACTGATTTCTGTGTCCCAATCCACTGCACTCCCTTGGCTCCATTACTGTTGTGTTACCATAAAAAGACACAAGAACACACTGAGTTTGATACTGACTCCAGGAAGCTACTCTCTAGACTGGGGTGTTGGTTCAGCCTTGCAGCTCAGGTGAACTCAAGCTTCCACGTGACTGAATTAAGTTGGCAGGTGTTTACAGAATCTAGGACCCCCTTATAGTACAACCATCAGATGATCACATCGCAGAGCACTTGTGTTAGAACCACAGTTGGCAAGGAGCAAAAATTTTAAATTAAAGGCTTTGCATGGTGTGCACTACAGTTTGTTATTTTTGTCATTATAAAAATTATTTTAGTCATTATGATCCAATTTTTCAAGAAAAGGATTGTTCCCTTAGCTTTTATCAGGTTTTCAGCAATTGAAGATTTTAATAGAAACATAATATGTGGAATCATGCCATTTTCTTCAAGAGGTAAAAAACCAATTACATTCGATCAGTATTTTCCAGCTGGGTAAAGGAAGGATGGTAAAGGAGAACCCTGAGATTTAGTGAGGCTAGCACAAACGTTCCAGCAGAAGTGAATTTACAGACATGAAATCATTCATTCAATACATATTTATTGTAGATCTTCCTCTGCTGGGGACACAGAAGAAAGAGTGATACAGACCTCAAGGCCTCCCATCAAGGGGGAAAGAGTGATTATTAGATAAACAGTGAGACAGAAGTAAAGGCAGGTTTCCAGAGCATCTAATGTATCCAGGATACCAGATGAGAGCATTCAGGCAGTAAGTCCTAGGAGCAATAGAGAAACATTGTTGCTAAGGAGAAGGTAAAGTAGAGGAAATGCCTAAAAAGCCTTAGGGCAAGTGGAGCTTGGTAGGAAAGTGGGGCACTTAGGATGAATGGTGCCTACTACTAAAGAGGAAGAGAAAGGACTGGGTCAGTGAGATCAAGATCACAGTGGTGCCTTGCCAAGAGCTGTCACCCAACATTAATGTTAGAACTGTAGGCTTGACTGGGGTGGATGAAGGAGACGATGTAGTCAGCATGACTGCCAAGTAGTTTAGCCTGGACATGTCATAAGCCAATTGTTCTAGTTTGCTTTCTGTTGCTATGATAAAGACCATGACCAAAAGCAACTTGCGGATAAAGGGAGTTATTTCATCTTATGTGTCCCAGTCAATATCCATTAAGAAGCAAAGTCAAGGCAGGAACTTAAAGTAAAAACCATGGAAAAAGCTGCTTACTGCTCAGGTAGCTTTCTTATACAACCGTGGCCCACCTGCCTAGGAATGGCACCACCCACAGAGATCCAGACCGGCCTGCATCAACTAACCATGTAACACAACAACAAACAAAAATGCCTCACAGGCCAATCTGATAGAAGCAAGTTTTCAATTGAGGTTCCCTCATCCCAGGTGACTCTTTGTGTCAAGTTGACAGCAGAAAGTAACTCTGACCTGCACTGAACCCTAGGGGTGTATACAAGTGGAAGGCTTGTGCCTTCACCAGTTGCCAATTCATAAGCCGCCCTTCATTTTTCACTTTAATAAAAATACAATGACTCCTTTACCCTTTAGCTTTTAATTACAGCTCTCCACACAACCTGAAAACAGACACATTTACCATTCTGTGTCATGCCGGGGTCCATTGATTAGCACACTCTATTCATCCCAGGTTGGAGAAGTTATTGATCAGCCACAGAAATACTGACTGCTTTAGATAAAATAGGAAAGGTGAGAGAGAGAATACATGACTCTGGTCACCCTCGAATAACTATCTGCAATTAGTAATAGCTCCCGCATGTTTTAACAAGACACTGGAAATCAAGTTCTAAAAACTATCTGAGTCTGGGGCACATAAGTCTTGGCTGTGCTGTGAGTTCTTAGAAGCAGGTACATGCTGCAGGCTCTTAGAAACCACATCATGGGTGAGGAATTCAGCACGCCTCAGGGAGCCAAACGGATGCTGGACTAACAGGTTCAAAGACAATCTTCTTTTTGAAACACTAAAAATACAACTACCACACGGCCACCTATCCCACTAAGAGTTTATACTCAGGAGCAAGGAAATCAGTGGTCAACAGCCAAGACATGGCATCAGCCAAGGGGACTGTTGAAAGGTTTTTTTTTTTTTTTAAATATATAATATATTGGTTGGAGATGGCTTGGCAGTTAAGAGCACTGGCTGCTCTTCCAGGGGACCTGGGTTCGATTCCCAGCACCCCCATGGCAGCTAACAGCCATCTGTAACTCTGGTTCCAGAGAATCTCACTTCTTCTGGTCTCTGAGGGTACCAGGCATGTATATACATGCAGTCAAAACATCCATTTGTAGTGGATACTTCAAATGGATAGAATTCAAGCCTGATACTGCTTGAATTCTAATGCTAATACTGGTTCCTCAAGACCTGGTTGCACCAGAGTACATAGAACCAAGTGACACTATGTGACCTTGCCCCCAAGTTATTTCTGATTGATGAATAAGGATGTCAATAGCCAATAACTGGTCAGAAAAGACATAGGCAGGGTTTAGGGTTCCCAGGCCTGGGAGTTGGGGAAAACCGAGAGAGAGAGAGAGAGAGAGAGAGAGAGAGAGAGAGAGAGAGAGAGAGAGAGAAAAGAAGAAGGAAGAGGAGGAAGAGGAGGAAGAGGAGGAGGAGGAGGAGGAGGAGGAGGAGGAGGAGGAGGAGGAGACACTGTGGGTTAAGAGTCTAGAAAACACAACCCTGACAGCTGGCCAATTGGAGTTAAGAGGAGCCCAGATAAAACATTATAAGTAATAACTTAGGGTTATCAATAGGAAAGTAGATTCTAATAGCATAGAGGGTAGATATCTGCTCAGCTCTTGTGCTGTCTAAGGCTTATTGTAAATAATAAAGTGTGTGTGTCTTTTATTTAGGAACTAAATGACCAAAGGCAAGGTAGAAACCCAGGATCAGAAATAAGTTCTACAATACAGATAGATAGATAGATAGATAGATAGATAGATAGATAGATATAGATATCAACTACTCACACAAAATACTATTTATTTGTGAAAGAATGAAGTGCTACCATTTGTCCCAACATGGGTGGAACTCGAAGACACTGTGTCTGATGAAGAAGTGGAGCACAAAAAGACAATACCATGTGTGCTCATTAGTACATGGTGGGGGGAGGTGCTCTCTTGGAAGTGTAAAGTAGAAGGTTGGGTATTGGTGTATAGTTAGTGAGTTCAGAAAGACACTTAGAAGTAATAACTTCTGAAGTCTACAGTAGCTATAGCTGACAACCATTAATTATATATCTAAAAATAGCTAGTAAGATGATTTGAAGTATTCCGAACACAAAGAAATGACTGACGTCTGAGGTGATGGATATGTCAGTTACCCAGATCTGATCGCTGCATAGTGTTTACATGCATTAAAATGTCACACGGCACCCATACATATGTGTGATTACATTGTGTCAATGAAATCACAAAACAGAATTTATAAACCCTTAAAAGAACGCCAGAGAAACAAAACTGACATCTAGAATGATGAGCCTGTGATAGCAAAACCAAGGAAAATGGAGCTAAGGCACAGAGCTTGTGACAAAGAGAAAAATCCACTGGGGAGGGGACGTGAAACAGAATAATAGACTAGCATGCACCAGAGGACACATAATCAAGCAGACACAACTCCTACCTAGGGAATAAATTAAAGGTAATTTTATGAACTGTCAAGTTATCAGATTCTAATACAGACATCTTAAAGGAGTGTGAGAACCACCAGGGAACAATGTGCACAGAGATAAAGCCCAGCCCTTCCATATCTTAAACGTTTGAAGAAGAAGGAAAGACTAAGAAGTGGGGAGACGACAAGCTGTGTTCATGGGAGACTTAGTGTTGCTTTCTATAGCATGTACCTGAAGGTGAGAGAAATAACAGAATCTGGTGAAAATGACTTCTCTCTCTGAAAACGGAAAACTATATCCAGAAAGCCTCACAGCTGAGAGCACTCCACGGAGAGAAAATGGTGATTTAAAATACAAATAAAATACGAATACATTTTAAAATAAGAAACGAAAGAGGGTTCTTTAGGATTGGTGTGTTGAAAATTAACAAGAAGAATTATACATAACAAATAAAACAATTATTTAGAAGAAAGAAGAAAACATAAAAAAGAAAGGAATTTTCAAAGTTACTTAAGTTATGCTTTGAGAAGCATAAAATATAAGTAATACTATGTAAAGCATCTTAAGCTGTGTCAATGGGGAAAGCCAGTATGTAAAGCATCTCAAGCTGTGTCAATGGGGAAAGCCAGCGGAGAATTTGGGTTTTATCACCTGATGGAGTATTCAGGCTAATTTATTAAATCAAGCTCAATATTAAAAGGAACATTAACAATTATATCAAATGCATTATTGTTGATGTTATAAGATTGGTAGCTAATCTTTTAAATTGGAAATAAAAGGTGTAAAATCAGCTAAGAGACATCACAGTAAGGCAGAATCAAAAAGACAATCATACAGGAAACCTTCCTAAGGAAAGGACCCCGTAGAAAGAGATCAATTACAGTAAGTGATAGAGCGAGGTGGAGTGTCTCACAGCTGTAACCTCAGCAATTGGGAAGCTGAGGCAGGAAGATTTCTGTATGTTGGAAGCCTGCCTGGGCTGTAGTGTGAGACCTTATCTCACAGTTAATCAATTAATTCAGCAATTAGTTAATTACTACTTAGAATGATACATGAAATAAAGTTAAATAAGTACGGTTAACATAGTTAAATAAAGTCCAAAAATTGACAAATAATAAGGATTAAAGAAGATCAGATATGGACTCCTTGATTTTAGCAGCTAGGCATAGGGGTTCTTCGTGGTTTCTCCCATGAGCTTTCGGGTCACCAATGGCTCTGATGCCTTCCTTTCCTCTCACAGCCAAGTCGAGACAGAGAAGTTGAGTCGTTTGTCCAAGGTGTAAGCTGTAAGCCTGAGACATCAACCACACAACTCCTGCACATAAATGCATACTTGCACAGACATACATGCAAGCAAATACCCACACAATACAATAATAGTTTTTAAAAATTGGAAGAAAAGAATGTGTGTTTCAGCCAGGGTTATCAAGGAACACAGGACATGCTGACAAACTATTACACAACAGGCACTCTATCTTTCAAATTCATTACTAGTAGTAAATTCTGACATTATGGAAAGCCAAACAGTATCTTAGGCTATGTTTCTGACAGAGCTCTCACAATTTAGCAAATGAATTAAAACCTTCCTAGGCCTCATTTGTGACATGGAAGGCTGCCTACTAAGGGCTGTTATAGGAACTCGATTAGATGAGGTAAAATATTCTTCACATAGGAACTAAAACACACAAAACTCACTACATGCCAGGACTTGTTCCTAACCTTCATTGCTAATGACAGGGTGACCCATGGCAACAACACTGGCTAAACTTATTAAGAACTGAGTGAGCAGAAATTAATCTGATTTCTCTGACTAAATCACTAGTGTGGTATAGTGAGAAATTTCTGAATTCAACAGAAAGAGACTAATGTGGCTTTTATTGTTGACACCAAATGACCACATGTGACGTTATGGCAGTTAATACCTCCAGCCTCATTTTGTCACACATAAAGCTAAAAGAGTGCTTGTTTCTGCTAATTGTGATACACTTGACATCTGACTGCCATTCCTTCTGTGACTTTCAAATTGGTTTCCAAAACCGAACTGCTGCTGTTCCCAGGTGCTTAGACATCCCCGCTGTGACAACAGGAGACATTTTCTCATGCCCAACACTTTCTTTGTACGTATCATGCTGGGATAAGAGTTGGCTGTGGAACAAGAGATTGAAGGCTAGTCTGAGCCTTGGTGGAGAGGTCTCTGTGGTGCTTTCTCTGCTTGGACAGCTTCCAGCCTTCAGAAACTGCCTTTGAATATCAAAGAGACCCAGCCATCAAGGGCTGTTGGGCTCTTCTGTAGAAGTGAGTTTTCCATAGAGCGTTTCTTTCTTCCATCCAGGGAACCTAGAGACCCCAAAACTCTTTGTTCTAATAAACTGTAACCTGTCCTAATCTGGGTTCTGTCTCTGCTCCTTCAGCCAGTGGAAGTTTGTTATTGTTGTTTTGTTTTGTTTTGTTTTGTTTTGTTTTGTTTTGTTTTGTTTTTCTACTCTTCAAGAGAAAAATAGGATTTCAGGATTATTTTTTTATCTTCAAATAACTCTGAATTAACATCTTTTTTTGTTAGAAGACATGACTTTTCTCTCTTACTGACTAAAGAAATAAGTAAAACTATTTGGTATTATTAATGCTTTAGGAGATTATTTTTTATCCAAGTATTGGTTTTCAGAACCAACATTTAGGCACAAATGATCAAGTATTTATTTATTCAGTGAAGAACTCGAGACTCCAATGGAATGTTTTTGTTCAAAATGCCAAGAATTAAGATGGGGGTAATCAGGCTGGGGCTACACAGTTCAGTAGGAAAGTGCTTGCCTAGCCTATCATATGCAAGCGCCTAGGGTTTAACAAATGTAGGGAGAGCATCCCTTCCATGTTGTTCTTCCTGCTCTCTGTTCTCTCTCACTGAAGATATCAAAAATTTTCCTCCTGATTTATTACTGGGTGGTAAGAAAGCTAGAGGATGAGAGAGTAGGGTGGAAAAAAATGTTACATCTTAGGGAGAAATTGAGCTCTTGCAAGTTCATTTTAGTAAATGCTTACCTGCTTGCCTTGCTGGGTATCAGACACATGCTACTCACCCTCTGGGTCAAATGACTGGAAACACAACTTTGGCTTTCTGGAGGCTCAAGATATTTGAAAGAGATGAATAAATGCATTTTTAGCACCCTAGGGCTGATTGTACTAGAGGCATCTGTAAGACACCAGGGGCAAGTTAAGATCAGGGGCTCACACAATAGGTCCTACTCTCTGTACTTCCAGTCACCTTGAGTGGTGACCCACTGTGGCTAAAAATCCAGTTTCTCTGCTGGAGGTGTGGCTTAGCCGGTAGAGTGTTTGCTCCACAAGCTGGAAGCCGTGTGCTCTGCCATCACACAAGCTCAACAAGGTGAAACAGCTCATAACCCTGGCACACATCAGGTCAGTAGTTCAAGATCATTCTGGCTGCATGAGACCCTGTCTTCAAAAACCAAAAGTAGTGATAAGCAAACAAATAAATGTCCAATTTTGTGCAGATGTAAGTAATGACATCTACCTACAAGGAAATACTGCATGCAGAAAATTATGCAAAGAAGATTCTACAGATTTGTATGCAAAGAAAGTCTATGCCTTCAGAGGCAGAATATCAGATATACTATAAAAGATCATAGAGGGTTAATGGTGTAAAAATCTAAGCAAGGGAGAAATTCAGTCCAACTCAGGGACTATGAGCATCCTGCCAGAGATAGTTTTTATTTTATGTTTTTGTTGGTTTGCCTGCATGTATGTCTGTGCACCAAGCACATGACTGGTATTCCGGAGGCCAGAAGAGGATGTCAAATCCCTTGGAACTGGAGTTATAAGTGATTGTGGGCCACCATGTGGGTGCTAGCGCTTGAACCCAGGTCCTCTGGAAAAGTAGCTAGTGCTTTTAATGGCTGAGTAATAACTCTTACCCCTTTCTTCCAATCTTAATTACAAGTATTAGCTCTCGAACTATACTTCACACATCACATAGTAAATATCTATATATCTGCATCATCTACACCAGTGTATATAAGTAGATCACAGAATGACTACAGCTAAGGCAGCAAATAGTTTTAAAGAGGCCGGAGAAGCAAGTACAGGGGGCTGGTAAAAACATGAAAGAGCTTATAGGAGGAAGATAAAAACATCAGCTGGAGAGGTTGGCTGGCGAAGCTGCAGCTTCTGGCTGCTGCCCTTGGCTTCAAGCTTCAGGTCAGAGTTGAGCAGCAAAAGCAAGGTAAAGAAAAGGGCAAGTCCAGTGCAGAACAAAGAAGGGGACAGATAGACAGGTTTCAGACAGGCAGACACTGGAGCTAATGCATAAAGGACGACAAGGAGTCACAGGACAACTTGAAAACAATTCAGAGGGAAGAGAGAGACCAAGGCCCAATGTTGAAGAAGTGAAGCATGAAATGGGAGACTCAAGATGGCACCACATGGGGAGACATGTCAATCTCACACAGCTAGAGTCATCCAAAAGGAGGGAACTTCCATTAAGAAAATACCTTCTGAAGATTCAACTGTAAGGCACTTTCTTAATTAGTGATTGGTGGGGAGTACCCAGACCCTGTTGGGCGGTGCCATCCCTGGACTGGTGGTCCTGGGTTCTATAAGAAAGCAGACTGAGCAAAGCCATGAGAACAAGCCATTAAGCAACACCCTTCCATAGCCTCAGGATCAGCTCCTGCCTCAGGTTCCTGCCCTGTGTGCATTTCTTTCCTCTCTACTTTTGATGAGCTGTTGTATGGAACTATTAGCAAAATAAACCCTCGCTCCCCCCAAGTTGCTTTGGTCATGTGTTTCATTGCAGCAATGGAACCCTAAGACAAGAGGTTGGGAGACTGACCTTTCTTTGAAGATGGCAGGGAGTCTAGAAAGGGCATTCAGGCAGGTAGACAACAGGGGCAGATTCCAGGCAAAGTTTCCCAGCTTGGAACAGTTGTAAGGTACCACTCTCGGGCCATGGCAAGAACACCCACACAGCACAGAGTAAGGGATATAGAGACAACTATGCCAACTAGACAACAGAATCATTTATAGGAGCCAGAATAAGTAATGGATAAAGTACTTTGGAAAAACAACTGAGTAACAGACAGGAACTTTTAGAATTACTGAAGAGACGTGGAGGCAAGGCATGAAATCTCCTTGGTGATGGATAAGGATGAGGAGAGCAGAATGTCAGACATTGGATCAATATGAGTTAGAAGGCAAGCATCCTCTCCATGCATTTTAACCTCCAGTAACTGGCTACCAATGTATTACAATAGGAGTGTTAACTAAACATTCAGTTTGCCAGACTATGACTCACTCACATACATAGATGTATTAAATAGTCAGATATCATTCTGTGGTTGGGGAGATTTTATATTTTCTTCTCTAAGATCTTCAGGAAGGTGGCGGGCCATCAAGCCCAGACTCTAGAGAAACAGGGAGGTGAGGTGGCCAAAGGCAGGGAATGAGGAACCAGGATTTGAGGCTCCACATTGAGTTTGCTGTTCCTTTAGCTGCATGATCATAAACAACAGTATTTCTTATGTTTTCTTCTTCTGTCTCATCTTTCTAAACCTCTAGTTCCATCTTCCAAACTCTAAAAAAACCTATGCAAATAGCAGTACTACTTGAAGCATGTACTTATGCAGGTATAGCATTAGTAAACTTTGCACTAAGATTAAAAACAGCCAATGTTATTGTAGACATGTTTTATGAGATCCTAATTAGGATGAGGGGCAAATAAATGATAGTCCAATAACGCTTCGGGGCAGAATATTTTGACATTGAGACTGCCTGAAAAATGGAAGCAATATCACCATACAATATAGTAGGTAGATAGTGGGGTATTAACAGGCTTGGGTTGTCACTGGGGATGGGCCTTTCCTTCATAATGCTTGTAAGGCCAAGCATTGAAACTTTAGGACTCTAAAGACTAGTCCATAAAATGGAATTGGAGTCTTCTCTCTGGCCATGATTAAACACATGACATCCTGAACATCAGAAGTTCATGAATAGATCAACTGCTAACCTTTAAAGATTATTGTCTAGCTGAAAGCTTTTTCTAAGACTCGATCTCAATGGACCTGTCAATCCCATGGTCAGGCAAATGCCCCTCAGAAAATGTGCCTGTTATTGAGACTTATAGAAATAATATAAAACTGTCAAAACTTTAGATCAGGCCCTTTGGTCATTGTCTATTCTCTGGTCTTTACAGAGCTTTTCACTGTACTTTGTAATAAACTTGACCCATATTCTATACTACACTCTGTATATATTGTGTGAAATCATTTCAACAGAGACTTGGGAAATGAGGGGAATCCAAAGAAATATCCCAGTGACACTATGACAGTAATAACAAGTAACTTAATAAAGGCTGTTATTGAACAGGGATATTCCCTAGCAAATCTACTTATATTGATACACAAATCTTCTGTATAACTTCATGACATACCAACTGCTATCATTGAAACATTATAGAAGCCAAACTCCGGCACTGGATGGTCAGTAACTTGCCCAGAATTGTACAGCTAGAAGCCATGTTGGAGAGTCGATTTCAATAGGCCACTGTGAACCTCACTCCAAAAATTTCAGACTTCACCCTACCAGGAGTAGACCTGAGCTTCAAACACTTCTCTCAGAAATATGAATCCACTAATAATATGCTAAAATAGCAGGGAATTACTGCTCAATTGGAAAGAAACAAAGGATGACTGTAATTTCACTGCTACCATGAATAATCCAGTTTGAAAGGCAAACACTGGGCAACTACTCTGCACTCAGCTCTATGGCAGACACTAAAGAAGACACAAAAGCAACCTGTGAAACTCTGACTTCCAGAAAACTCTGTGAGCGCTTGAAAGATGCTCACTGTGGATACTTACAAAACAGCAGCCAAAATATAGTAAATGCATGCTGAGGCTACATTGAATGTAACTCTGTTACTCCTTCATAGCTAAGGGCTATTGTCGATGGTAAACCTCAGATTACAGAAGAAAAATTCAGGTGCACAAAGTGAGCCACCTTGCCCAGGGTCATGAATGCAGCAATTGACAGGGCTGAGAGGGAAACTGGGTAGTCTGGTCCTGAGAACACTCAGTACTTGCCCCTTCTGTTTCTCCTAATTGCATGCTCATAATAGGCAAGTGGAAAGTAGAGGCCTTAAGCCAAAACCTATTTCACCAATGATACTGGGGTCCCAAGGCAGAAAAATGCAATGATATTCTATTTCCAACTACCCCATCCTCCTGAGTCAAGAATGTTACCCAGCAGAATAAGTAGAGGAGCAGAGGTAGCTCTTGCTTCTGTGATATCTCCTCTAGGAGAGGAGGGTGTCTTTAGGAGCAAGCCTCTGTATTAGTGCACCTTCAAATTTTCCTTGTGTTTCAGTGAAAGTTTGGGAGAAAAGAAATTAAGCAAACCTAGAAGTGTTCACATGTGCCACCTTAACTGTTTAGACATGTGTTCCTTGACTGTGAGCCAAACATACTCCAGAAAATACCTACCCTGTGCTTCTTGAGTATAGAGGAACACTATCCCACAGGCTTAAGTCTGACATTGAATAAAAAGAAAACAAGATTAACAATGAACATCGATATGCATCGTTCTCTGCTTTCTGACTATGGATGTAATGAGACCAGCTGCCTCATTATCCCGCTGGCACAAATATACCTTCAAACTGTGGGCCAAAACAAACCAAGCTTAAGTGGCTTTTGTCAGGTACCTTGTTGTCACAACAAGAAAAGTAACAAACTCAGCATTTAACTCAACAATAGGATTTATGGAATAAAAAACAAAACAACAACAACAACAAAGTATTCTAAAGATCTGAAGATCTAATAATAAGGTCTTACTTTTAATTCATTGCTTAAAAATACACCAAGCAGGGCATGGTGGCATGCATTGTCATTCCAGTACTGGGGAAGCTGAGGCAGGAAGATCATCTTGGATCATTTTCAAGGTTAGCCTGGACTACATACACACTACCCTGTATATACACATACATACACATACACATACACATACACATACACATACACATACACATACACATACACATACACATACACATACACACTTTGATCTCTGGTCCAAATAAAACTCTTCTGAAACATTTCTGTTCCACATTCCAGGACTTTACAAATATGAGGACTATATCACCACCTTCCAATGAGTCAGTAAATAAGCTGATGAGAACTTAAACAAAGACTCAAAGGAAGAGTGTTCTGTCTTGCTCTGAACACGTCCTGGAATCCATCACTCATCCACTGTATATAAAAAGTTTAATCAAAAGCAAGCATTTCTCCCATGGAAAATAAACATTAACTGGTTTCAGCTCATTCACTCTGAAAATAGAACTAACGTTTTTCTCATTCACCCTTTATAGCTGTCAAACTCTTTCATCAGATTGAAATCAGCCAATATAACATTTTTTTACATTTTCATTTTTATTAGGGTTACAAGAAGAAAAAGAAGAGATGTGTTTAATAACTTCTACGGCTGTTCAGAATAAACAAATGTGTACAGTCTAATAGGTTTCAAAGATTTTATTCAGACTGTGCAACACTGTTGATTTCTGACAACACCAGCAGTTCTTTTCAGGGATAAAGTGGACTTCAAGATTGGTATATGCTTGGCAAGCTCCACCACAGAGCTACATCACCAGCCCTGGAGTCCTATTGGGAACTGAATTCAGCTACAGGTTTAAGATGCTGACTAGATTTCCCCATCACACTATAACTATATAGGGTACAGAGTTACCTTAAATATTAGGTTTTTTTTTCTGTTTAAAAAGACAAAACAAAACTGTAATATGTGTATACATAATGATTTTTACTCTTGGAATTGTTTTTATGAGTATGAGTTACACATAGGAAAATGTATACATTGTAAGTAGGTGTTCAGATACAATGTAGCTTTCAACCCCCTCTGCAGCTCCATCTTGCTCTTGTGTAGTTATTCTCAGACTTCTGGCACAAGCAGGTATTGAGCTGCTTTAGTCAGTATAGATTATATCTCAGTGTTCTAGAATTTCATACAGCGTGTGTTGTTTGGGGTCTGGCTTCTGCTCAGCACCATATTTAGGCTTCATCCATGCTGCTGTGTGTGTGCCATTTGTAGCTTTCTCTTGCTGAGCTTGCCTTCATTGTAAGGCTATGCTGATTTATTTGTATGCTCACCTGTGTGTGGGTAGAGATTTGGGGTGTTCTGCTTTATATATAATGAATAAATCCTGTGTGTGTGCAACAGTGTGACATGTACATGTGTTTGTGTGTGTGCCTGTGAGTGTGAACACATCTATGTATAAGTGCATGCACTAATATGCCTAGCAATCTTTCTTATTCAAACATGATCAAGATGTCTCTATCCACTGGGTATTAGTTTCTGAATGTAGTATAAGGGAAGGGATTGAGAATTTTGTTTTCAAATGATCTGTTGTCAAATGCACCTTCTTCATCAGATAATTTTGGTATACCAATTGTTAAATCACATCTGCTCCTGAGCACTATAGGTCTATCATGGGCCATAACTACCCTCTTTTAGTTTCTGTGTAGTCACCTTTGAAATCACACATATCAAGGGTTCCAGCTTTTTCTTTTCTTCAATTGTTTTCTTTCTTTCCTTTTCTTTTTAAAAATTATTTGAGGTCTTTTGAATTCCCCAATACATTTTTGTTTATTTTTTTATTATTTGTGTCTGAATGTGGGTTTTTATGAGTGCAGCAGTCATGGAGGCCAGGAAAGGGCACGGAACCCCAGGACTTGGAGTTACAGATGGTTGTGAGCCACCCAAGTGGGTACTAGGAACCAAACTTTGGTCCTCTACAAGAACAACAAGTGTGCCATCTTTCAAGGCCCTTTTGTAAACAAGCATTTGTGCTAAGGTGGTGTCTGACCACCAGTCATCAACTTCTTAAGCTGTGAGTCACAATCCTTTAGGGCTCACATAAAACTGAATGTGGAGGTTGCAAAGCTTTGGCAACAATGTGTTTCTAGCGTGTCCTGCACACTTGGGATTCATTGATGAGTTCTGAACACACCACACACTAAAAATAGACCCTAATGAAACCAGGAAAATGCTTCCCTTTTAGATTTGTTATATATCTCATTTGGTTAATCATAATTCCCACTCACCCCCACCCCCAAAATTACACTTCTGCACTGGCATTCTGGACTCGGGACCCAGAAACAAACCTCTGATGCTAACATCATCGAGGCAAAGACATATTAGATTTCTCAGCCTATATAAATGAGTATTTATGGATCCTCAGAGTCTAAGGATCTGTAAAGCCAAGAAGCTAGGAGAGCAGGAGGTTAAAATCACAAGCATGAACCAGCCCTGCACTCTACAGCCCTGAAGCATTCCTTTCAGAAAAGCCCAGAAGCCTCACTGGAAAAATACAGATCGTCAAGTTTTTACTTTTCGGTAGGCAGACTTATAGATTTCCCATCAAGTCTTGACTTATGTAGACAAGTGGACTCTTTGACCATGGACCCCATTCCCTCCCCCAATGCTCAACCTAGAAAGATTCTATTTGTTCCGAGCAAAAGAAGAATAGAGGAGTTGGGTGTGGACTAAGGAATTGTTTCAATAAATTTGAGAGTCAGCTCACAGCTGCAAAGCAAAGTCCATGAATTTCTCTGTTCACTAATGAACCTTTGCTCAAGTGGATTCTTCCCTTTATACATCCTTACAAGATTTTATTGCTTTCATTTGAATTCCATGAGTTGCTCTTTCCTCGTCTTTTATAATAAAATGGGTATTTCAACTCTTGAGGGAGCACAGAGTAATGATGAAAGCATTTTTTATTGAATTTCCATGAATCTTATTAATAAACAAAATCTTGCATGGGGGGAGGCTCTATTAAACCATAAAATGTTTCCAATAAATGTCTTCAAATTTCATTTGCAGAGGACTCATGTTTAATTGAACAAATTAAACAAATCTAATCTTTAAAAAAACCAAAAATTTAATCAGATTCTTATTTTCAAAATCAATTTCTTTTCAAAAGTGAACATGCTGTTGGTTGTGTTAGCTCATCGTTAGGGCAAATGACAGGAAAAGACAGGTTAAACTGGTATCTTAGTCAACCAGAAACAGCCCCTGCTCTCAATCAGTGGTCCTGTTCCTGCCTCAGAGGACCCTGATGTAGTGGTTCTTAATAGCAGTCTTTTACAGTCTTCTTATGTTTTAATGTGCCCTGCCACATTTTGAGACCACTATTGTCTCCAAACATGCTTCCAGAAAGATTTTTCAGGACCATAAATCCTTCTCATTAGCTTTTTGGTTAACAGCACTCACCCAGAGAATCCATAATAAATATCAAATGCCTTCCACAGTATTACTTACACTCTGGTTCTAACATGGTTTCTGTCTCCCTACATCTGCAGAAGTAGGGACCCTTCATGGCATTTTAAAACTCTGTGACTCTCAAGCTTTCTGACAGCACACAAAGGTTGCACATGCATGAGTGAACAATCATATGCCTTCCACTCCTTTGCTGATATTCTCTTGTTAACATGATATTTACAAGGATGTATGTGCACTTGTGGATGGGACCCTGAAAACTCTGGTGAATGTATATATGCACTCATCATCAACCCTGCGCACAATAATTCCTCAAAAAGCTGCTTGTTGATGGAAAGTGGGTGCCCCCTACATATTCATTCCCTCTACACTTCCTAGAAATCAAACCAATCTATTAAGGCCAAACACTACCAACAGCGGGAGAAAGATGCATCTGGAAGTGGCAAGAGCTGCAGAGAGGGGCTGAAACCTGTCCTTGCACTGTAATAAGAGAAAGCAAGGCTTAGAGGAGACAAGGCACGGGTTGGGGGAAGGGAGCGGTCTGTTTAAAAACTGCAAAGCGGGACACAACATCCTTGCTGCTCCCTTTGTGTGAGGACATCCATATACTAGTTCTGCCCAACAACTCCACTTTAATTTCATCTCCATTTAAAACCCATTGAAAGTAGCCGTCTGCTCGCTCGGAGCCACCACGGTGCTAATGAGGTAGCACCATTAGTGCTAAAGCTCAGTCTAAAGTAATTACCTCCAGAGGCATTCCAGCTTCTCTGCTGCGATGCGGAAGTGGCGAGATGCTGGGAGTGCTTCAGAAGGCTTTAAAGCAGATGGCTCTGCAAACCGCGTGCTTAGAAACGCCATCTCTACCAACAATTATTTCTGTTAGAGCCAGTTTCCTAGTTCCCAGAATTGTATTGATACTAATGGTGACTCTGGGGGGATTTTCAACAAACATCAGTACCCCGCTGTGCTTAAAACCCCTCCCAAATCTGTGCCTCCGGTTTTGTCCTCTCCTGGCTTTGTTGTTGTTAATGGCCTCGTTCTTGCAGTTTGTAAACTGTTACACCCTACCCAACCCCTAGAAAAAGAATAAAGTAAGGGGGAGCAAACCTAACTGATAGATTTATGGCATATAGAATCAGCATTAGAAGAAAAAAGTGGACTTTGATATTTGTAGAAAGTCGGGAACTGAGAGGGTAGATGATGCAGGTTACCCTGCTCCTTTTCTCCAGAGGTCAACCATTAGAGTGAGGCTTCTGCAGTAGAGATGCTGTGAAAACCAGAGCAAGCACGCCTGCTAAATGCTCCAGCATATGCATCAGGTAAGCTTGGGTTGACTTGGGGTTGGGATGTCAGCCACGTATATCAAATGGACTTGGGGTGCCTTGGGATGTTAGCCATGTGTGCACCTTACCCCAAGCCTAAAGTCCCCTCTGTAAGCAGCTCTGTAAACTCCTTCCTTGCTCTGGCCTTGCCTGGACCAACTTCAGTTTCAGAGCGTTGGCATTTCTCCTAGGCTCCGCCCCACAGTTACCTGGCAATAGCCAGGTATACTTGACTTACTATAAAAGGGGCTGCTTGCCACCTCCTCACTCTCTTGCTCTCTTCCCTTCTCTTCCTCTTGCCCCTTACCCTCTTCTTCCTGTCTCTCCATTTCCCTCCCCCATCTCTCTCCACATGCTCGTGGCAGGCCTCTCCTCCTCTTCCTCCTCCTCCTCCTCCTCCTCCTCTCTCTCTCTCTCTCTCTCTCTCTCTCTCTCTCTCTTCTGTCTCCCTCAACTCCCCTCCCCATGCTCTAAATAAACTCTATTCTATACTATACCATCCTGTGGCTGGTACCTCAGGGGGAAGGGATGCCTCAGAATGGGCCTGCAGAGGCACCCACCACACACACCATACCTAGCCTCCACCTAACATATCCCCACCTTCTTTCTATCTTTTTATAAAATACAACAGTGATACTCTGAAGTATCCTGCCTCCTTCTAGAACAGGGTTTGCTTAGCCACACTGGTGTAATTTGTTAGCAATTCCTTTCCTTGTTGTCCCCATACAAGTCTGGTATGGTTGCTCTGTAACCTGGTCTTGCTCTTCAGATGACCTTGAAATATACCTTCTCCCTAATAATAATAATAATAATAATAATAATAATAATATAATAATCTTTCCTGCTGCAAGCCCCATGTCTCTGAGAAGCAGGAGTTTGATCCTTCTTTTTCCTCTGCAGACCTGGAAACTTCCTGAGTGTTGGGATAATGTGGTATTTGCGGTTCTTTATCCATTTCTATAGCCACTCGGGTACATGCTGATTACTTACATTCCAAAGACACCCAAGCAGCCTCAAATGACAGGTACTGAGGAAAAACACTGATGTATTCACTCAGCAACATCCTTCTGAGCGGCTGCCACAAGACAGGCAGTAAGCTCAGCACAGTGGGGATACCAGGCCCCCAGTGGTTTTCGGTCCAGCCTCAGAGATGTTTTCAAAGAGTAATGAAAGTTCGATGGAGAGAAGGAGTGTGTTGGGCCTACCTGATAAACAGTCTCCTCACTTGGAGGCCAGAGCCATGCCACATTCCAAATGGCAGACTCTCTGTAAATTTTTATTTACCTGGTGATTTTTTTAAAGGAAAGATTTTCCTTGAAAATGCAGATCCACAAGAATCCTGCATAAATCTAGCGTATGCTTTTTTTCTCTGCTTGTTTTAGAGACAGATGTAAAAGGAGAAACTGAAAAGGGAAAGAAAAGATGCATTTAAGATGTTTAGAATGTTTGCAAGTAAAATCAGTATCTTAAGGGCAAGGTCAAAGCACAATGTTATTTTAACATTCTTATGACTCAAGTGAGCTGTGTCATCCTGTTAATGGGGAATAAAATATAGTGCTGTTTCTGCCAAGAGTTCATTCTTCCAAACGAGGCCTAGAACAAAGAGGAAAACCAGCAGAAAGGCAGCTGAACAGGTACAGAACTGCAGAGGATGGGAAGACAGCACTGTTGCTTGCTTTTTGCATAACAAAAGTATCAAATTTTATTAAATCTATTAAAAATGCAGGTGTGAAGTTTTATATCCAGAGACAAGGTCAGGGTTCTGAGAAACCCCGTCATAGAGTGGACTGAAGATGAACGACCGTAAAGCAAAACTGCCTGGACAAGGGTCCCTGGTCTTCTCCAGCCCAATCAAGATGAGGTCTGAGCGTTTATCTTTTAGCTCCTTTTCAGTTCTGTGAGACGGGAGAAAGAACAGTATTAGTGATGCCATGGAATTGTGTTAATAAGATAATCTGTGTAAAACATTTAGAATAATATTTGGCACATTATGAAAAAAAAGAACAGCAAGGTGAGCTAACAAGCAGAGGTGCTTGCTGCTGAGCGTGCTGAACTGAGTTTGTCACATCCGTGTGTGTGTGTGTGTGTGTGTGTGTGTGTCACACACAGAGACAGACAGCAGACACACACACAAAGCACACATAGGTACATACACACAAACACAGATGCACACACAGACTCACACACACAGACAGCACACACACACACATATACTCACACCGAACACACATACCCAAAGCACACACAGAGACACATACAAACACAGACACATACAGAGACAAATAGACACATATGCAGACAAATAGTCAGACAGACACACAGTCAGACACAGCACACACAGAGTCACAGACACACAAAGACAGACACATACACAGATATAAACATAGATACATAGACACAAACACAGACACACACAGACACACACACACACACACACAGGCAGTGTGCTCACATACACACACACATACACAACAAATATTTTTTAAAAACTATAAGAAAAAAATCAAGGAGAAAATATGTGTATAGCAAAAAGACTTAAATACAAATGGAATTGTGTTTCCATGCATAGTGCCCATCTTTTAAATTAGAAATATATTAGATGCAAATTGTGAGATTTGCACAGATGTCCAAAAGAAAGGCAACATAGGAAAGAGATCAAACCACTCATACTCTGGACTGAGGCTGTTTGTCCATCTTCTTTTTCAGGCATGAGGGTGACATCCCTACATTCTTCTACCTGCTTCCCCAACTTTTCTTTAATTTAAAACCAAATGCAGACTGTGATCTCAGTCTGTAAAGTGTTGTACACATGAGGACCTGAGTTCAGCCACCAGAACCCATATTTTAAAAAGTCAGACATAGTGATACACATGTATAATCCCAGCACTGGGGAGGTAGAGACAGGATGATTCCTAGAGCCCACTGGCTAGCTTGCTTAGCCCAGTTGGTATACATCAGGTTAAGTAGAAGACCCTGTCTCAAAAACAAAGTGGACAGCACCTGCAGGATGTCTTCTGGCTTCTACCTGCACCTACATGCGTATGAACATATACACAGCAACACACAAAAAGAACAACTTAATGTTTATTATGTTGGCCTATAAGATGGGATCCTATGATATGTAGTATAATATGTATAGAATACAAAGAAAGGCAAAGACTGCTACTTAAATGCCTCAGTCTCCTCTGAAAATGTATGCAAAATAAAACTATTCACAGAAGCAGAAGACACTCCTGGCAGAGGCACGCTATCTTGAATAAGTACAAAGTGGCTCATTTGCTCAGAAAAGGACCATCCGCCTGATGGTTATCCTATTCAAAAGAGATTGTTGTGGCAACATGGCAGGCATTACCCTGGTTCCAGTGCTGGAACACACTGACACAGACAGACTTTAGAGTCAATTTCTGTTCTCTTGATTCAATCAGCAACTGTCACAGAGGTAAGGTTCCCAGACTGGCTTCTCCAAACCCAGCCTTGCCCCACCTTGCTGCCTTTGCAGGCATGGGCACAGTGGGTCCTTGTAAGCCACTTGGCACTTGGAAACACTGCCTGCTGCTTGCCAATTAGTCTAAAGCTGCTCTTTCTCTAAGGCTGAGGCCATGAAAACAGTAGTTGACAAGTCTCTGAAGACGAAAGGATACCCAACCTAGTGTTTGTCACCAACCTGGACTTCAAATGTCCTTGGGATATCTCAGCTGAGCCCATAAAAGATTATTGTCAGAACAGGAGACATAAAAGCTAAGTAGTCTACAAAGAAAGTGTTCACCTGGGAACTGCGTTGGTAGGTTGCTTTTGGAGATGATAGAGTAAGACAGTAAGCAGATTTCAGTTTTCAGTTCAGACTGTGGCCTTCCAAGCTCCTCAGATCCACTGAGGTATTTTTGATTGTCCTGTGAATTCTAATGCCAAATTTTAAATGCACTGTCCGAGGACATTGGTAAGTGGCTGCTTTGGGTTCTTGTTGTTGTTTTCTTAACTGAAGCTAAAGCCTGTCGATGACAGTAAATTTATCTTGGAGTGGCAGAGAGTGGGGGGAAGGGCTAAAATGTCACTGTGTGGGAAGCAGATATGTGAGGTCCAGGGCAAAGGGGTAGAAGACTGCCCTGCAGCTTGGGCTCCGGAATGTACTCAGAGAAGTGAAATTCCAAAGCCATTCTACAAAATGTGCTATCTACGGGGCTCTTCTGGGATCCTCTGAAATTTGTCACAGCCTTCAATGAAAATAGAACACAAAACAAGACATAAAGCTACATGGGCAAGAATCCTAAAAACAAAGTCATCATTCATTTTACAACATCAGGGAACAAGGGAGAATTTCATGTCATAGGTGAAGACTCATTTTTATATAGAAGTGTTGGACAGGTTGATCTCTAGAGTCAAAATTTAGCCCACAGTTCATGTTCAACCATGATAACATTTGTTCCCAGCCATGTCTGCTCCAATTTGTTAGTAGACTCGCTGTATGTGTGAGCAGGAATAGAGAGGTCTGGGTGGCAGATTCTGGCATGGTGACAGGGACCACATGGACAGCTCTCTAGAGGATGCCCATGGGCTCACTAAGACAGGATGTCGGTGTTTGATCAATCTAAGAAAGCCAACAGCCCATGAACCTTACTGTTTCTTTCTTAGAAGCTATTTCTACCACTTTATAGAAGAAAGGTCAATTTTTCCCTCTTCTAGAATATCACAAAGAACCACCATCTTTGCACCATCTTATAGGGCAAAAACCTCCTGAGGTGCCATGCAGACAAATAATCCATATATCCGTGTGCTTCAAAGGAAAGTGACCACAAGGACGTCAGGTCTTTGCTTTCAATAAAATAAGTCAGGTAATCCAGAGAAGGAGTACAAAAATGAATGTGTAAAACTGTAAAGTGATTAATTCGTATCTAAACCAAATTAAGTGATCTTCTGATGCATTAACTGGGGAACTCTTACTCCAGCCCCATAATATATATAACACTTAGAGATACGCACAAGTGCACATACACTGTGTGGCTTAAAATAAAAAGGTGCATGTGTGTGTGGTGTGAGTGTATGTGTGTTTTGTGTGTGTGTGTGTGGTGTGAGTGTGTGTGGTGTGAGTGTATGTGTGCTTGTGTGTATGTGTTATGAATGTGTGTGTATGGTGTGAGTGTATGTGTGTTTGTGTGTGGTGTGTGTAGTTTGTGGTGTATGTGCATGAGGTGTGATTATATGTGTAGTTTGTGGTGTACATGTATGTGTGTGGTATGAGTGTATGTGTGTTTGTGTGTGTGTGATATGTGTGTGTGTGATGTGAGTGTATGTGTGTTTGTATGTGTGTGGTGTGAGTGTATGTATGTTTGTGTGTGTGGTATGTATGTGTGGTGTGAGTGTATGTGTGTTTGTGTGTGTTGGTGTGAGTGTATATGTGTTTGTGGGTGGTGTGTGTAGTATGTGGGGTGTGTGTGTGTGTGGTGTGTGTGTGTGCGTGTGTGGTGTGAGTGTTTGTGTGTTTGTGGGTGGTGTGTGTGGTGTGTGGTGTGTGTGTGTGTGTGGTGTGTGTGTGTGTGTGTGTGTGGTATGAGTGTGTGTGTGTGTGTGTGTGTGTGTGTTTTGAGTGTGTGTGTGTATTGTTTCTAGCAACTGATGATTCCCAACAAAATGTTACTGTCCATGTATAAGCATCTACACGAGAATAAAAGCAAACATGGTGCTTGCTATGGGTCTTAACTCCAGTACATATTTTAACTCACAAAATTCTCTTAAGAGGAGTAGAGAAATGGCTCAGCAGTTCAGAGAGCTTACTGCTTTTACAGGGGGCCCAAGTTCAGTTTTCAGCATCCACATCAAAAAGTTCACAACTGCCTTGAACTCCAGCTGCAGGAGGACCTGATATCTCTGGCTTCCTTGGGCCTCACAGTCATGTGCACATACTGAACACAGACAAACATATACACAACTGAAGATAAAATACATTTTTAAAACATATGGTTCTAGGAGCTAAACTGTAAGAGCTAGACACTATTCTTGGAGTAATAGATACACAGAGAGAGGTTAAGAAGATCGCTCAAGATGATACAGCTGGGCAAACTTGGGTTTTACATCTAGACAGACTGACCATAGAGTCTGTATTTCCAGTCATATTTCCATTGCATTTATCATACATATTTAGTTGGAGTTTATAACCAAAACCCAAAAATATGTTAACATTACTGCCTTGTTATTATAGATTAAAATTTGATCATGTCCATATACATTTGCCTTGTAAAGAAATGTGATCTCAATAAAAATTTTCATTCTGTATGGGTGCTGTGGAATGTGCTTATAACCCTAGCTACTGGGAAGACTAAGTAAGGCAGAAGGATTGGTACTTTTATTAGAAAAGATATGAGAGAATAAGTGTCTCTCTGTCTCTCCCCCTCCTCCCCCATCTCACCCCAGTGTGTGTGTGTGTGTGTGTGTGTGTGTGTGTGTGTATTAAAGACACAAGGAGAAGTTAGTCATCTTCAAACCTTAAGGAAAGGGCTCACCAGAACCTGGCCACACTGATATCCTACACTTAGACTCTAGAATTGTGAGGAATAGCTGTGACTCAAGCCACCCACTCCATGATATTTTGTTATGGCAGCCTGAGGTGATGGCCTAATATAGTCATTGCAAGAACCAAATGAGATACACAAGTAAAATGCTAATTGTCTTGGCACTAAATAGTAGATGCCAGCTGCCATTGCTAAGCATGAACAACGGTATTCATATGAACCCATGGCTTAAAAACCAAAGAAGTAACATTTCTCTGTAAAAAGGATGTTCTACTGTTTTGTTAGCATTTGCATTTGGTTAATCTTGACAAATAGAATTAACTTTACAATATTAAGGTTTTAGGTCTGTGGAAATAGTCTCATCAGTAAAGTGCTTTCTTTTCTAGGGTAAGAATTTAATTTGGGTTCCCAGAACCCACATAAAATAAAAAGACTGCACTGTGGCATGCCCTGAAATTCCAGTACTTGGGGAAGAGACAGATAGATCCCTAGAGCTTGCTGGTGAGCCAGTCTAACCTAATGAGAAAGCTCAGGATGAATGGGAGACCCTGTCTCGAAAATAAGGTGGTAGCATTCTGGAGGAATGACATCCAGTTTGTTCTCTGGCCTCCACATGCACACACATGAGCATGCACTAGCATGTACATGTATACCAATATACACATGAACACATACATACATATACACCCAAAAATTTTTATTAGATTTAAATTTTTAATAAGAAGAGAAAAAATCTCACAATGCAAAATAAATACAAACGCAATGAGATATATATCTCATTCCTAAAAAAAAAAAAAATCACTGTGAAGAAATCACATATAAATTCTCAAGATTGGTGACTTTTTGGCATATTGAACCATGAGTCAAAGCATGCAGAATTCATGAAAGGCAGAACAAAGGTGATCTTGAAACAACTTGTAATATTTCAAAGCATGTCTTTTGGGACTGACTCTGGAGCAAGCAACTAGCCTACTTAGTCACTAAAATGAGAAGTTCCCCCAGGTGCTCATGTTTACTTCAAAAGCCCTAGACATCTATCACAAAAGCATCAGGGATTGACAGCCCTGAACCTGAAAAAGATTGAATCATGTACCTGGTACCACACATGTGTGCACAAGCATGTGGAGGCCAGAGGACAACCACACATGTTGTTCCTCAGAAAATGTCTACCTTGTTTCTTGATACATGGTATCTCATTATCTTGGAACTTAACAAGCTGGCCAGTGAGTCCCTGACTACCTCTGGGATTACAACTGTGCACCAGTTGGGTCCCAGGGATTGAACTCAGTTCCTCATGCTTACAAGACAAGCACTTTACTGACTCAGACATTCTTCCAGGAATTTGTTAAAATGGCAATTACATTACATTAGCCTGTTTAAGCTGCCACAAAAAGCACCAGTAGGCACAGAAGAGGCAGTTTAACAATAGAAAGTCATGTTTCCATAGTCAGAAGCTTGAAAGCCAAGATCCTTGCAGAATTAAATTCTGGTGAGTGCCTCTCCTTGACTTTCTGGTGGTCATCTCCTTATGTCCTCATTCCCTGTTTCCAAATCTCCTCTGCATATAAAGAGGTCAGTCACTGGTTAAGGACCCACTCTACTGAGACCAGCCCCACTGGGTAAGGACCACTCTACTGGCTTCATTTTAGTTTAATTACCTCTTTATAGAGACTGTCTCCTTTTGTACCAGTGGTGTAGGCACTAGTAAAATGCTCAGGACCCTATAAATAACCTCTCACGCATGCTCCTGTAAATGAAGCTCATTACGGAAGAAAGAGGAGGAGGATGCTGGAGAAGGGAAGGGGAGGAGAAGGAGGAGTAGGAGTAGGAGGAGTAGGAGGAAGAAGACAATGGTAACAAAATCTGGAAAGAGAAATGGATCAGTTAAAGTATTAACAGGATAGGAGAGGATAAGGAAGAGTGACTATAACCAAAATGCATTATATACATGTATGAAAGTATCACAGTAAAATCCATTTTACATCACTATACTGGCTGGTTTTATGTGTCAACTTGACACAGGCTGGAGTTATCACAGAGAAAGAAGCTTCAGTTGGGGAAGTACCTCCATGAGATCCAGCTGTGGGGCATTTTCTCAATTAGTGATCAAGGGGGAAAGGCCCCTGTGGGTGGGATCATCTCTGGGCTGGCAGTCTTGGGTTCTATAAGAGAGCAGGCTGAACAAGCCAGGGGAAGCAAGCCAGTAAGGAACATCCCTCCATGGCCTCTGCATCAGCTCCTGCTTCCTAACCTGCTTGACTTCCAGTCCTGACTTCCTTGGTGATGAACAGCAGTATGGAATTGTAAGCTGAATAAACACTTTCCTCTCCAACTTGTTTCTTGGTCATGATGTTTGTGCAGGAATAGAAACCCTGACTAAGACAATCACTAACATGTAGGAATAAATAAGGATAAAAAAGGCTGTCTCCAAACATAGACCTTTTCTGAGGTTGTGTTTCAGTCACAATTTCAGGACATAGGAATGACCCAGAGATAAGGATAGAGAAGAGCAAATGACTGGGAATGCACATTTTACAAAATAGGGGTAAAGTGGCCACCGTGATCCCAGGCATGACACCTTTGCTAGAAGTACAGCCACCTCTACATGCCATTGCTGCATAGGGTATGAAAAGAATTCATCTGCCAGGGTCGTTCTGACCTACACATAGACACATACTAGAGAAAAGCCTTTGTCTGCAACATGCAGTGGAACCTTCACTGCTGGGTGAACAATAACTCCATCTGCCAGGGCAGGAAGTTGGTCATAGAGAACATCACGACTGTGCTGGGTGCAAAGAGAAAGAGAATATTCCTTAAATGCTTCCCAAGGAACTCCTGTCCCCATGGTGGGCTGGACTCTGCCTCATGGAACCAGTCCATCAATGATCTCAATGGCAATCTTACCAAGGACAATTCTGTGATCCAAAGTAGAGGCATCCCCACCCTGCCTGTGTCACTGGGGGACAGCTTTGTGGTAAGCAATGCTACATTTTCCAAGCTAGATGGCACGTGAACCGGAATGTGGAAAAGCCAAGTGTTCCCCATTGGGTGGCCGAACACCGCTCCCTCACTTCCTGGAAGAAAACAAGATTGTGGTCAGCCAAGGAGGAAGAGAGATGAGTAAGATTCCAGAACTTCTGCTTTATGTTTTAGTTTTCCAGTTTTTCTTAATCCCTCTCCTGTGTTTTCTCTTCCTGATATGCAAATGGTGTTTCTTGGGGTCCTACAGTCACAATTGTTGCTATGCTGCTTCCCAAAAAAAGAAAACACAAAGGAGGAAAATTGAAGGAAAAAAAAAAAAAAAAGCCAGAACAGACAAGTTCTTTTGTTTGGTTGGTTGGTTTTGTTGTTGTTTTGTTTTGTTTTGTTTTGTTTGTTTGTTTGTTTGTTTGAATCTTGAAAAGAAAGAGGATTTGAAAAACAGCTTTGTTACTTAGAAAAAGCTATAGCTGTTTCCAAAGTCTGTCAACTGTTCCAGAGTGAAGCAGTTGGGACTCTTGGACCACAGTGGAAGAGGCAATGACTTACCAGAATGGGGGGCTGGGTTGTGGACGTGCTGTATACTTCCATGGTCACTTCATGTGGGTAAATGGACATCTGTGTACACAGAACCAGTTTATGCACTGTATTCATCTTCTGGTTTTCTTTGGTTGGTTGGTTTAGATTTAATGTATTTTAACATGAAAATTTTATTTTAAAGGAAAGAAAAAGAAACCTCAGAAACTAAGGTGTTCCAATTAGCCCAGTTCCTTCAACCTTAGAGCCTTCGGTAGGATGGCCTCCACAGACGAACCCTGGTCCCTACGGAGCCCATGGCTTATACTGCTGCTTCCCACATTTCCCACAAACCCTACAGTGGCAGGTATCAGAGTGCCCATTTCATATGGCTCTTCAGTGCCTGCTGCATGGAAGAACTCCATGTTCCTTCTTAGAGAGAGACTTCCAAATGGGCCAACTTCCCATCACAGCTCCATGTCATCTTTCTGCTGCTGTTATTGTTTCAATTTCCTTATCCCAAGTCCTGAAGATTTACACACACACACACACACACACACACAGACACACACACAGACACAGAGAGAGAGAGAGAGAGAGAGAGAGAGAGAGAGAGAGCAAGCTATTATGAAGGCTACAAAGTTAGGACAGGGAAGTCTTGGAAGTGAGGACTTGAATTTATCTGACTCATTTATTTTTAGTTTTGTACAGAAAAAAGAAGAAAGGGATGGAGGAAGGGAGGGGGAGGAAGGAAGGGAGGGAAGGTAGAAAGAGAGAGGGAGGGAAGAAAGAGTCTCTATTTTGTTATTTTGTGATCACCAAAGTATTTCCAGGTCTTAAACCTAAGAGTCAATGTACTGCTGAGAAGAGCTGGATGTTCAAGATGTCTTCATGGTTGGTCTATATTTATCATCATCATCATCATTATTATTATTATTTGTGTACATGTAATAATTTTGAATAGTTGTTATAACAGCTCTTATGGTTTAAGGAGGAAAGAGAGACTTATTACTCCAGCTTCTAGGAAGAGAGTTTGGGTTGCTGAAATGTGGATGAAGACTATCAACCAAAGTTTCCCCTCTTGGTTGTTACACCCGATTTTAGGATTCAACTCTTTGTTGTTTTGGGTTCTGGCACGTCATGCCTTTCCTTCTGGGATTGTAAGTGAACCCTGTGGTAAAGCCTTGTCTGGCTTGACTGGTCACTTATTTGCCCTATAAAGTGGATGTTGTTGCAGAGAACGTGACAGCTATGGTTTTCTCACACCCTGTGAATGAATGTGTAAACTGAAGTATAATTTTACCTGCTGATGCTGTCTGTCTGAAAATAAATTTTGAATATTTTTCTGCCACCCCCAAAGAAAAGAGCAATACACACACACACACACACACACACACACACACACTATATATATATCAGCCCAGGAGGTGCATACATAAATAGAACAACCCACTAACAAGAAAAAAATGAACAAAGAATTAAAACACATGAACTGTAGTGAAGAGACAACTCGAGTGACCAATAGCATATCATGAAACATCTCTTTAGAATTCATAGAAAAACAACCAACCCTGCAGTGATGTACCACCATTCCACACCCCTCAGGTTGGCCAGAATTTTGAAGTCTGACAGTACCAAGAATATGGCTCAGTCACAAAATATAATACTGAGGTGGTATTTTGGAAAGTACACATAAATCAAAGAAACCCAAATTTGTTTGGTATTGCTAATGGTGCCTGTCTTAGTTTGGGTTTTACTGCTGTGAACAGAAACCACGACCAAGGTAACTCTTGTAAGAAAAACATTTAATTGGAGCTGGTTTACAGGTTCAGAGGTTCAGTCCATTATCATCAATGTAGGAGCATGGCAGTGTTCAGGTATACATGGGGCTGGAGGAGCTGAGAGTTCCACCTCCTTTTCCAAAGGCAGCTAGCAGAAAACTGGCTTCCAGGAAGCTAGGAGCAAGGTATTAAAGCCCACACCCACATTGACACACATACTTCAACAAGGCTACACCTCCTAATAGTAGCATTCCCTGGGCCAAGCATGTATAAACCATCACAGTGCCTATGACCCAGAGATGTCAATCCTAGAACTAGTCATTAGTAAGCCTTGCAGCCCTCCAGCAATAGGCACAGAGAAGTTCACAGCAGGATTACCTGTAACAGACCAGTAGAAAACCAGATGTCTACCCCATGATTATAGCACAGTGTATATTTAATTTGTGATCCTATAATGAAAATGGCCATTTGGTTTTGGGCAAAACAAAGGCCCCAGATGAACATCAAAAACAAAGGTGAGTGAAAAGGTAACTTAAATTATTAACAGAACAGCTTTTCAGTCAATTTAAATTTCAATGCATTGAAAGATCACAATACATCCTTAGGGTCACAATCATATCTGTTAAAATCATAAAAAGAGGACACTAAATATAAAATTTAAGATAATGGTATTTTTGAGAAAGAAACAGAATTGGGTGGAATACAGTGCAGAGGTATTTGTTGAATCCATTCCAAACCCTGTAAAACTTACCAAGGGTTTTCTTATACATTTAATACTTTAAAGTTAGTTATTTTATTAAAGATACCACACTCGGATAAATGTCAAGATGTTATAAAATGCTGACTTTGCTCCTAATCTTAACTATTTGGATACTCTGTGAAAGGCAGTTGTATATTTTATTTCCATGCCAAGACTCACAATTCAAGGCCTTGTACATACTAGGCAAGCACTCTGCCACTAAGTCCAAGTTTCATACTTTGTTTAAAAGATAGTCACTGGGATAGAGAAAGGTCTTGGGGTTTAAGAGCCTGTTCTGCTCTTGCTGAAGACCTTAATGTGGTTCCCACCACCCCCTTCAGACAGCTCAGAGTCACCTGTGAACGTCCAGCTCTAGGGGATATGGCACCTTGGCTTCCATGGGCATTTGCATACACATAATTAAAAATAAGATAAACCTTTTTTAAATATATTAATTTTATTATAAAAAGATTGTATCCCTGTATATTTTAAGTTTTCTGAAATACACCAAGACAGATTTTAGAGGTAACAAGCAAAATATATGGGCTCAATTTTTTAAAATAAATATTCAAATTCAAAAGGCATTCATGTTTTCAAACATACAAATGATATCTCCAAGAAAGAGTTATGAGTGCAAATACCAGGCTGTCCAGCAGAAAGACACAAGCCTCACTATACCCCATACCATTTATAAGAACCAAGATGTCCCAACCCAGCTCAGAACCCACAGCCCGACCAAGCTGTCAAGTGCTGGGAGAAATAAAGAGGAAGCCCAAACACTATGTTTTGGTTCCCCTGACTCTACTACAGAAGAGCACCTTGTGTGTATCAGGAAACATCACTTAAGTCTACCAGGCTGCAGCTGCCAATGCCTGAATGCTAGGGCTGCCGGGAAACATGGGTGGAGCAAAAGAAGGGTAGGTTAAAAGGGGAGAAACAAACACCCTATTATGAGAAATCACCTCAGATTTCTCGTCTCTGCCTGTTCAGTAGATGCTTGGGTTAATTCAAAAGCAATTAACCAAAAAGCTTTATCAGGGGCCTACAGGACATGTAAATATAATAGTAGCTCTGTGAGTTACAAAGATCCCATCAGCTAAGAAAACCTGAAGACATGCTTCCTGGCTTATGGGTCTTTAGGTTACTTATCCAAGACGGAGAGTGGACAGAGTCAGACAGACTGTTTCTCACATTGGCTGGCTTGCTTTCTTTCCTTTCTTTCTTTCCTTTCTTTCTTCTTTCTTTCTTCCTTTTTTTCTTTCAATCATTAACCCTTTAACATCCCTCATCAGCTTTATAACAATTTCTGGTACCCTGTACCTCAAGTCCTTAACAATCCTAAAAGTTTCATTCCTGTTCAAAGTACCCAACACAGAAATCAAGAAGAGTATAGGAATCATTGTTTCTACTTGGAAAGTAAAAGATTACTGTGTCCAAAGATCTTCATGACTCACAACTAGCCTTGAGTAAAGTTAAGAGCTAATGCCAAGCCAGGTGTGGTGGCGCATGCCTTTAATCCCAGCACTCGGGAGGCAGAGGCAGGCAGATTTCTGAGTTCAAGGCTAGCCTGGTCTACAAAGTGAGTTCCAGGATAGCCAGGGCTATACAGAGAAAACCTGTCTCGAAAAACTAATAATAATAATAATAATAATAATAATAATAATAAAATAAAAGAGCTAATGCCATTCATAAACATGGTACATGACATCAAGCCACCTTCTCTGTGGTCTTCTGGGAAGTTCTACTGGGCCAGCACGGCTATAACATTGCAATGCTGAGCATTGTCAAATGCAATTAAAAAGAAAAGGTCAAAATACAGCAAGAAAATCTTGTTACATCCCATACATGGGAGTTGAGCAGCCAAAATAATGTGTTGTAGAGCTTATTTATACCAGGCATGATACAAATAAATAAATAAAGGGAACCAGCACAGAGAGACCCATCAATACCCAATTATACTGATCAGTACATGCAAACCTGTGGTTTGCAATGTAGATGCATGTTGCAGTATATTTGACCACACTGTGACCCCTGATATTGCATTATTTACTGTTGATTCCCAGCACCCACTCAAGACAAATCAGACTCACCTGTAATTCCATCTGTGCCTAGTTTCATGACTCAGTCCTAGCACACACCTTTAATCAAAGAGCTTTCTGTTAATTGTAAACAGCATTAAACAAAGTCAACCATAGGTTAAGAGGTAGAGCAAGCAACCAGTTGACAGGAAGTAAACATGGGAAAAATCAGAGAGTAAAAGGAAGTCAGGAGGATGGGTAGAGAGGCACACAGGAAGTAGAAGGGAAGGACATTCAGTTTGAGGTGTTTTGAGACTCATGGAGGAGAGCTTCCTTTTGGGACATCAGCTATGAAGGAAGGCCAGCTGTGTGTTTTCTCTGCTTCTCTGAGCTAGCAGGCTTTCACCCCAGCATCTGGCTAAACCAAACAATTGAGATTTTATTTTTAAAAAACAACAACAACAAACAAACAGCAGATGCAAATCCATGGGTTGCAGAAACAGAGCTCTAAATGCTTACTGATCCAGGGAACCATCAGAGTAATCCTTTGGGAGGCTTAGTCATAAGGTGATTTATCAGTCTCTATAGAGCCTCACAACTATTAACAGAGCAATTTGAGAATTAAGAGTTTTCAGAACTGACCAGCCACACATGGCATGGGTTTGTTAATCTAATTGTAGTGGGGGGTGGGGGTTGTCAAGATGCTAGAGGAGTCTTTATAATAAAATTTGGGGTTAAAATTCCAAGTCACAAAGTAAATGGCAGCACATGTCACCATGAGCATCAGGCTCTGCTTCTAGGCCCAGTGACCTACTCAGCTGTGACAGGGCATGAGAATCAAGGGGATGCCAGAAATGCCTGGAATTCGAAAGGACACAGCTGGTAGCATGGTGACTTTGTCAGTCACAGGTTCCAGGGTGGGCACCTGAGCCCAGCAGGAGGGAATGAGGAGGCTGAGCAAGGTAACTTTCCTCCCTGCAACCTGCTAAATAGACATGCTCAGGGAAACTGCAACAGAAACAGTGATAAGGTGAGGATTGGAGGGTGCAGTGTTTGCAGATTAGATGCATCCTAAGCACTATCCACTGCTCATGACCAACATCAAAGAAGTGTTGGTACAAACTGGACATTCTAAGGCATGGAGTCTCCTCTTCTGAGCCTGCACCGACCTCCCTTCTATAGCCCTAGGACCTTGTTTCATCCATGCAGTGCAGTGCAGTCACAGCTGACAGGAAAGTAGACTCTGAGACCATATCAGGATATTTCTAAAAACTTTGGGGACCCCCAAATTGTGTGTATATGTTACAGGGGAAATCTGAGTTATTTTTTTTTCTTTGCAGGGATTGGGAAACATAATCTCATTTGCAAAAGAATTTTAAAACAGACTTAGTAAGACTCTCAAGAGCAATTTTTTTTTTTTTTTTTTTTTAGCATTTGAGAGAAACGCCAGGCAGACCAGCTGTCAGTCTTGGCAGTAGCCAGGAAAGATACAGGAAAGAGGAAGGAAGAGACAAGACTTTGAAAAGCAGAGTCTGGGGGGGGGGGGGGGGGTCAGTGAGCAGCTACATGGCAGACAAGCTGCTGAACAGCAGAAGGGAGGGATTTCAGAGGAAAGAAGAGAGTCAGGGGAAGCATGCTCAGCCTTTGTCCGGTGTCAGGAAGAAAAGGCGAATAAAGGAAGGAAAAGCAAAAGTTGTGCTTTTCTGGGTCCCTCTGGAAATCAGTCAAACTGTTGTTTTACGAGACGGGAAAACTCAGCAAGTAACTGCCCTGGGGAGGGGTTTCTGGGAAGAGTAAGTACATTATCTCATTAAGGAGATAACGTTTCCTCCTCTCTCCTTAGCATGGCTTTAAGTAAATCAGCTTCCCCAGGGATGGACTTCAAGCTAGGTGAATGACAGCCCTCAGCTGGATTAACTCTTACAGGAGGAGATAACAGGACGTAATGTTCTCATCTTTGGAGCAGATAAGAATGTCCAAGGCCAGAAGTAGATTTCATTAGGGAGGGGTCCATCCTCTAAGCTCTCTGGGGCTCCTAATCTCCATCTAGCTACCTAACAAGGACATGTGAACTGCCGTTGTAAACACCATGCTTAGAGATGCCCGCAAACCAGAAGGCTGTCAAGCTCTGCCTCATACCAGTTCCACTTCTTCCAACCCAGCAACACCAATTCTCAGGGACACTTCACTATTCTGGGCCTTCTGCTTCCTAGCAGGGTGACTCTAAGAAAATTCTCTAAACTCTCAAATCCTCCTACTAATCCTTTAAAACGTCTGCCTCACCAGGTCCCAGAGGAATTAAATCATGTGTAAAGTGCTTGCTCTGATGGCTTACATAAAGTGAATTCTCTTGTTTTAGCAATTATTATCTCAATGTCATTTTTTACTGTGATGACTTAAACAGGGAAGGGGGTTTCAAAAAAGTAAGATACCAATAATAAGCTTCTTCATTGATATGTGTTTACATAAATTATTAATTTAAATATTTAAATTATGAATTTAATTGTGTTCAGCTTTTGGGACTTGGTTAAGTGACTTTCCTGCAACTTCTATAAAAGGACCCCCTGTTGTGCCCTTGCTTTCTTCAAGACTTATAGCTCATCATAATACCAACAGGTTGTAAACTACACCATAGGTCAATTAATGATATTTCACACACACACACACACACACACACACACACACACATACACACACTTCTTATGGACACATATTTACCAAGCCACAATTTCACCCAACTCACAAAAATTAGAACTAGATATCTATAAACTAGGCTTAATTTTGCAAACAGAAAATCTAGATAAAGCTATGTTAACTTTTGGGTTATTTCATAACATAATTTTTATTTATGTTTTTCTTTTTCTTAATTAATTACATAAGCTTGGAAAAAGTAAAAATCATTTTTAATTTCATGCAGGCAATATGTTTACAATATTTAACACACTTAGCCCTAAATACTGAACTGTTTGCAAATACACTCCATTCTCCTCAGATGATGGGTTTCACTCACTGCCCTTTCTGCCTAAGTGTTCCTACCCAACATCTGAAACCTACCAGGGGCATTTACCACTTGCTACAGGGGAGGGCTCACACATGGGCACCTATGTTCAATTTTAAAAGGTCTGCTCCTGGTTGGAGTTGGCACTGGGTGAAGGATGGGAAGGGAGGTCTTTGGGACAGGACTGAGTGATGCTACAGCTGAGCTCTTACAAGTGAATAACCGCTAAATTGCAACTTTGAAACAAGGAGTTGTTGCTCTTCTCTAATGGGCTGAAAGAAGCTTTGTGAGGAAGTTATTGTTTCATCCTTACCTGCTTGGTGACAGAGCGCTGAGGTGTTCACCTGCTGCATCAGAGCAGAACCCATCAACGTTGTCTGAAACTGCTATTCTGTGAAACCGTTCATACCAAATAGAGCTGTCAGTACCTAATTTTCTCATCAGGAAAACACTTCCTTCAAAATTCAGGAATGCTTCTGATAAATCCCCCTGGCTCTTCTTCCTCTGAGTTAGTGTTTGTCTATCTTCAGAGCCATGTGGAACATCACATTCCTCTTTCCATGTGGATGGAGCCTGGAGAACCGTCTGTTACCCAATCTTCCTGTAAGATGGGACTGACCACGTGTGGGCAGGACACCAGATCTGAATTTTCTGGGTGTCTTGTTTGTCTTCCAGGTGTTTCCTCTGCTCTTCTTTGCTATCTATCCCAAAGCCTGTACTCTACAGCACACTAAGTATAGAATCCTCTAACCTATAATCTGCAGTCTCTACAGTATACTAACTGTGGAATACTCTAACCTAACCACACACATGCCCTCTAGGTAGCAGCTCAGTTTCACTGTGGGGCTTTGACAAACAGTGGTATATTCCCTGCTTTTCTCATGGCTATGACCAAATACCTACCTGACAAGAGGCAATTTAAGGAGGGAACATTTTCTTTTGATTCATGGTTTGAATATTCACAGTCCATTGTGGCAGGAAAAGTGTGGTGGTTGAATGAGAAATGTCCCATGAAGGCTCATGTGTTTAAACACTTGGTCCCGACTTTGTGCTGATGTGTCAAGAGGTTATGAGACCTTTAGCATAGTAGCCTTGCTAGAAGTACATCATTGGGGCAGGCTTTGAGAGTTTAAAGTTTTACCTCACTTATAGTTCTCACTCTCTGATGTGTGTATGTAGCTGAGATGTGATCTCTTGGCTTCCTGCTTCAGATCCCTCATGTCACCAAGCCTCCCCCCACCTCATGAAACTGTGAGCCAAGAAAGACTTCTCTTTTAAGATTTTATCTTTACTCATGTGTATGTGTGTCTTATGTGTGTAGGTATTCACAGAAACCAGAAGAGGGTGACAGATCTCCTGGAGATGGAGTAACATTCTGGCACACACAGTGATCTGGCTTCTAATTTGCATAATTAGTTTTCCCCAAAGGCCCATGTGTTCACAGCTTGGCTTCTAAGTTGGCACTGTTGTGAGGTAGAGTCTGGTGGGAGGTCCTAGTTCACCGAGGGCACACTCCTTTAGGGGTTCCTTTCTCTTCCATTCCATGAGGAAGATGGTTCCACTCTACACAGACTTCCACCATGATGGGCCTGCCTTCCCATAGGCTTAAAATGATGACAATCAATTATGGAGATACCTCTGAAATAATGAACACAGATAAATCTTTTCTCTTTAAATTTAACTATCCCAGGTGTTTAAGGAAGGGAAAGTTGGCCAATACACACTCACATACATGCATGCATACACACACACACACACACACACACACTCTCTCTCAAACATAATGGTAAACATCAAGGGAAAAACTTAAGTTCTTAAAATAAAAAAATGAAACTAGGCAACTTCTTAAATCTACATAACTGCATAGAGTATTGTTCCTTGTATTCCAATTACCGAAAGAAAACACAGTGAAACTCTCTAAATCTAATACCAATTTTATGGCTAAATTATTTCCATTTACTTGAACAAAGTCAGGTAATAAAATAATATCATGATTTATAGAAGTTTCACTTATTACAAAGGCTAATAAAAAGCAGAAACAGAATAATGATCAGTGTGTATACCATGGATTTTTCTTTTGCCTTCGCTGTGTACAGAGGGGTTTTAAGCAAGTACACAGTTGACCTATGCTTTCCAAACAAGTATGTTAATTTTCCACATGGCTCAGAAACATTCCATCCATTGTTTGGTCCATTATAGCTTTTTCCTTAGTCATAAAGCCTGCATTCATTCACCTTCTTTCCACTGAAAATATCAAGAGAATGAAGGCTTAGTACTCTACCAGCCCCAAGCTATTGTTTGTGCTATAACTCTACAATAACCATGAATTTATTTATAAATGTGTTATTTCAAGTCCTAAGATGATCTTTTTGATAAGTATTTCTTTTATGAAATTAGTCAACTAATTGGTTTTTATCAAGTTTAACGATGTGCAGGATAAAAGTTGCTGGGAGTTTTTTTAAAAAAAGAAAAAAAGAACTAGAACCCAGGGGCTTGATAATGTAAAAATACAAATTACCAAATTATATTGATGAATAAGAAAACTGTAACTGATGTGGATTGTCAAGTTGCAATGAGTCATGAAGAAACAGTAGCAATGCTGTTTGTGTTGCAATAGAGTGCTTTGTGTTGAACAAAATTATGAAGGAGGACAAATAGAGATGGATGGAAACCACACCAACTAGAAATCCCAGGTATGGTAAGAGAGAGATCCCAAGTGCAGTAACAGAGAGATCCCAGGTGCACTGGGCAGTAACAGAGAGATTCCAGGTGTGCTGGGCAACAACAGAGAGGTCCCAGGTAGGATCAGTAAAAAGGAGGCACGTGGGAACAGACTACCTTAATAGGCAGCAGCAGGAGTTGGAGAGAGACGACAGTAAACAGAATCTCAGTCAATTGCTGCCCAAAAAAGACAGGGAGGAAAACCAGGGAGGAGGTATCAGGTCATAGGCACTGAGGCCAGGCAGCTGTTCTTCCCAATTCTAGCTCTACCTGCCAGAGTCACTCTCCTCCTCTCCTAGACATGACAGCAGCAAGTGCCTCGGAGAATCCTGATATGTCAAGCATGATCAAATACAGATATTCTCATTTTCAACCCTGCAGAGGGGCCAGGGCCTTACTGAAAGGTTTTTGTGTGGAGTGATGAGATAATCACTCAGCACTCTGGGAAAGCACCCATAATCTTATCAGGAAAGGCTCCTCCTTCCACACCCTAGGTGCCCTTCTCAGCAGTTTGACTAGGTAGCAGCACAGTTTGAACTGGCTTCTCCCTCAGCTCCAGCTCCAGCATTACAAGACAACTGAAGGTCCTGGAGCCAACTCTCCCACTTCAGTCTTTAACCAGAGGTTCCCAGAAACTCTCCATTGTCTACTCTTACAAATGCTGGACTTCATGGGGCCATGGACTGAGCATAGGTGGAGAAAGCCATGGATTCAGACAGTTGGCTACATTAGTTATTCTTAATTAATTACTTGTTCATATCTTATTCTTCTTACATGTGTAAAATGTACGTCATAAATGTGAGTTGCTTCAGTTGTGAGGCTTGAGCGAGATGGTAACAGCAAAGGCAGATTAACCTGGTCAGATTGGTATGGTGGTGCACAACTGTAGTCCCATTACGTGGAAGCCTGAGGCAAGGGGATGGCAAGTTCAAGGCCAAACTGAGATGCATGGTGAGAATCTTTCCATGAGAAAAGGAGAGGAAACTGGACACAGCATCTAGTGGACATGCTTTGCTTCGAAGGTCCATTCCTTGGCAAGCAACGGATTCAGTGCAGTCATAGCACACACAACATAAGTTATAACACAGCGGGACATAGTATGACTACTTTAACCATCACAACAATCCATGAGGGAGACCATGTCATTGTTCCCATTATACACATGAGGAAATCAAGGTTTACAAGCGTTCAATAATTCACCAAGTCACACACGGTTAAGAGTGATCCCATGAGTCTTCCTAACCCAATGCACCCCCTACATCCTCAGAGTCCTGACTGAGTGACCATATAACACAGTGTTGATCCCCAGGTCCAGGCCATCCCTGACCTGAAGCCCTCAGTCATGAGAATACTCCATGACAAGCCATAGTCAGCAGGAAGCATTTATCTATTACATTTTATCCACAAGGCACACGCTGCCCACTCTGTTACTTTTCTCTCCAGAAGGGTGAACATTTTAATGAGAATTCCTGTCTTCTCACACATTCTGCCTTCATTCCTAGCTCTAGACAGACTATCATTAGGTTAGTGGTGTGTCCCACTCTCATCCAAGCTGAATGGATGGCATTGCTCTGCTCAAACCTTCACCCTACTGGTCATTTTCTCAGAGCCTGTGACAATTGTTCTCTTTCTGTCCCCAACACCTCCTACTTCCTTCACCCACTTCTGCTGTATTCTTTCCCTCAGGGAACTTCCCATTTATCCATTCTGAGGACACAAGGCCTACCCTTCTACAGTAGTCTCCACAGAGCACTGCTGTGCCCCAGTCTTCACCAACATCTCTGTGGAACACTATTCTGGGAAAAATAACATCTCTCCATCTCAGGTTCTCTCCAAGCATATGACAGGTCTGAAAATGTATCCGGGGTTGTCTCTTTAAAATGTATGTAGCCAGGGCCATCTCTTTAAACCGTGATTCATCTCTGCTGACCCAGGGTAACACTGGGACATTTTACTTTTTGGGTGTCTTCTATATTTCAGGAGAGAGGAAGTGAGAGTCCCACAGAGACGATGTGTATCATCTCCAGTGTCAAGGTAAGCCCCATCTTCTGGTGAAGCTAGATCAGAGGCAGACTTGAAGAGAGATAGATCTGAGTGTCCGTGTGATTCTAGCATGTAACATGCAGACCTGCCCCTGCATATAATGCTGAGGCCTCTGTTGTACTAGGATACCAGGACTTTTGAAGTTTTGTTCAGTTTCCAAAATCTTCTATGAGACTGTGTCAGTCAGCAAACATGAGACCTTCATCCATAGTAAAAAACAAACAAACAAACAAACAAACAAACAAAAAACAAAAACATAAATTATTTTGATCACTTTACAAAGTAAGCAAGGTATTTCAAACCATGATTTAGCTTTCCATCAATGGGACAAAGCATCCAAGACAAATCTAGTCAAAGGATGAAACGCATTTTTGCTCATTATATCAGAGGCCCCAGCCCATAAGTAGCATGGGCCTGTTACTCTTGGGCTGAGCCTCTCATCATGTCAGGTGTGAGGAGCAGAGGAAAGCTATCTACCTCCTAGCACCCAGGATATAGTGAGACAGAAGAAGGAATTGCCAGAGTTCTGATCTCCACTTCAAGGGCACACTCAAATGACTTAACTTCTGCCTACCAGGTTTCCCTCCTGAAGGTTCCACTGCCTCCCATGTGCCTTTGCAGAGCATTTCAGATCCAACACTCACCTGCTGGATTCAGAAGGAACTGAATAATTAATCTTTTCAACTGTGACACTCTCCTTATGATGTTCACGATAGACTGCTGTTCTCGGTATTTTTATGATTTTTATTTAAATTTACTTTGCTTTGATTTGAGTGATTTGCATTTCTATTTCTCTTATTCTGCTGTCTGCCACTGAAAGTGTTATAATAGCTATTTCTAGCAATCAGCTCCTTCTGCCGAGAGGCATCTCATGGTCTCATTACAAGCCCTCTAAGCTATACTGATTATGGGGATTTCCTGAGACCTCCAGGGTTCTCAGTCCTCTGTTAACATTGTCAGAACATAATTTGGTGAATCTGTGTGTGTTAGCTTGGTTTCTCAGACTTATTAGGCTCATGCCACAGCATTAGCTTATTTAGGGCTAGTTAAAAATGTTCAATGTTTTAGGGCATGTATTGTTCTTGCCGAGCACAGAGTTTGGTTACCAGCACCCACATCAAGTGGCTTACAACAACTGTAACCCCAACTCCAGGAAGATATGATGCCTTTGGCTTCCACAGGCAACAGTACTCATCCGCACATACTCACACATGCACGTGCACTCACACTCATAACTTCAAAATAATTAGAGTAAATACTTTTTAAAATAAACTTCTTGGTACACACTGTATTTAAGTTTTTAAAAGTCACTACACACACTAATTTAGTGACTATGAGTCATTGCTTCTCCGGAGATAGGAGGCTAAGCTCTTGCAGTTCTCTGATCACAACATCACCAACTGCTGTATGTTTCTGCCACCTAACAGCATACACTTATCACAAACAATTGATTGCACAGACTTTGGATGATTTTAAACCAGGAGCTTTGGAGTACATTTGTGCTCCATGGCATCATAACACAAGTCAGTCTCCCATACTCCAAAAAACCACTCCTCTAAGAAACCCTTCATCATCACCCTTGTCAGGTCCTTTTGGAAATTTTCTACAGATTTCTGATTTGCAGAATCTTACTTGGCTTCCAGTGTCACACATATCATATGGCACAGCTAGTATGGGGGGGGGGTGTGTGAGTCAGCCAGTACTGGCCCAGGAGCTAATGACCAACTGACAGACCCTGGGTCACATGGCTGAACTTGGACTTCCTTTGTTTTCATCCTTGAAGCATCCCATGATGCTTATTTCAAATTCAACCACATTTAAAATATTTTCCATAGCCCCATCATAACTTGAAGGTGTCATGTTTTTAATTTCCTGGTGGTTTACTGTATGGAATAGTGAATTTCTTCTACCTATAGGGAGAGGAAATGTATTATATCATTGACTCATTAATATTCCTAATGATGGCTCTCTAGCAAATGGATTTTCCCAGAAGGCCCAACATAGCTTAGGTTTAAGAACACCAGAGAGAATTTAGCCTAAGGTTTACCATCCGCTATAGAAACTGAAATATCAAAAATTAAAACAACTTTACAAATGAAAAAGAAGACAATAAAATGCCACTAAGTCACAATAAAACATCACATAGAGAGAGACAGAGAGAGAGAGAGACAGACAGAGAGAAAAAAAGGACTAATAAGTATGAACGTTGAAACGGGAAAGCACAGTGAGCCAGATTGATGTGGTAGCAAGTCTATAATCCCAACAACAAAAGAGGCCGAGGCAGGATTACAATAAACTCAAGGCCACCTTAGGTTACACAGTAAATCCTGTCTCAATATAAATAACAATACTAAGCCGGACAACAGTCATGTCCAACTTCCTCTGCAAACATTTGGGTCAGGCAGGCAGCTCAAGTTTTTCCCAGCTCTACACAAGAGAAATCTAGAAATTCAATGTTTACAACAAAAAATAAAAATGGTGGGCAGCAGGTGAATCACCAAGCATGGAATCTGGGCATCAAGACACTACCCACCCATACATGCAGTGCACATTCATGACTTCGGGGAAATGGGAGAGTATGCTTGTGTGAGTCCTACTGCTCCATTATCAGCTAGCAGTCTGTTGATTATTCCTCAAATACTCTAAGATGCCTGTTGTTGTTTTAATTGAAATTCAGTATTGTATCTAATTAGTAGGTGTTGAATAAATATTTGTGATTCAACTGACAGAAATGTACAAGTTTCATAAAACATCCTGGCATAAAATGTGATGCCAGTGAAGGAGAGCTCTGATGGATAGCTTGTATGTATTCCTCACAAAGTGAGCTCTGCTGAGAGTCACTACTGTCAGAGTGATCCCATGATAGTATGATCTGAAGAGCAGTATTCACTCCTTCTGATGCTAAGATAGGAAAAATTGCCCAGCTCATAAAACTGAAGAGAAAATAAAAAAACTACCCCAAAGGTAACTAGTTTCCTATACACAGAACAATCAGTAGTGTTGATATGCTAAGCTACCTGCAAAGGCTAAAGAGCTAAGGGTCCGTTTAAAAAGATGGACATTTTGAACTGAGGAGGGTAGACAGGTCTTCCAAGGAGCCCGAATCTCAGGGTCACTCTAAAGAAAATGCTTGTGGCAAACATTGATCCTTGTTTTGAGGATGTTTAGAAAAGGCTCTGGTGGTTTGGTGAAAACATAAACTTTTTTTAAAAAAAAAACTTCTCCACAATATGGGCACAGACTAACAATTAATCTGATGTTAAAGTGAGAGCACACACACAAAAAATGAGAACTGGAACTCTCTGAGTAACTACAAGTAAATGAGATGCAGTAAATAGCATTATGGTTCATATGTTTCAATTAATATAAAATCACCAAAAATTATAATTATCTAGAGTCAAATGAAAATTTTTCTACATGTAGATGAATTTACCTAAGAAAACAAGAATTTTCTTGGGTAATTTAAAGAAGAATTGACTAAGAAAATTCTCACAAGATAATATGTTTTAAAAGATGTTGGGTGTATTACCTACTTCTCAAACCCTGGTGACAAATGTCTGACAGAAGCTACTTCAGAGAGAGTTTGTTTTGGTCCATGGTGGTAAGTCTATCATGGTAGCGAAGCCATGACAGTGAAGCAGCCAACATGACATCTCCATGGAGCACAGAGGAACAAATGTCAGTGCTAATCTCACTTCTTTCTCCTTTCCTTTACACTCTGTCCAAAACCCCAGTCTATGTGATGGTACCCCACCCCACATTCAGGGTCGATCTTTCCTCTTCAGTTAAACATCTCTGGAAATATCCTACCCAGAGGCATGTCTACCAGGTGATACCAAATCAAGTTGACAATGAACACAAACAATCATATTGTGATATAAATACATTTACCTCACAGAGTAAAAGAAGATGAGAGGGGTGGAGACAAGCTTGAGAAACAGTTTATATATGACATGTAAAGCAAAAGACTGATGAAGAGCATCCAGAAGAGCTTGTGGGACATAATAGAAGAACTGCAAGCCCAACATAGGAGTGCCCAGCCAGAATCTCTGCACTTAGACGCTGAAGCAGGAGATTTCTGCAAGTTCAAGGCCAACTTGGGCTACATTAAGAAATCCTGTTTCAAGATAATCAACAAGAAATAGAAAGACTAGGAGGAAGAGAGAGAGGAAAAGGCCTCTATTTTGGTTCCCCAAGTATGTGCCTTTTTGTATTCTGTCCCATAATGAATCAGGGAGAGCATGTGTGACTAGCAGACCTGATGGTTGTGACTTTCAAGGCTGAACATAAAGGAAACCACCACCTGCCCAGCTCCCTGCAGGAGAGCCAGCTGCAGTGCTGTAGTTCACAGAGACCGGTATACACACTGTTTTCCTGTAGGGACAGGGAAAAGAATTGCAAGTGTCTAAAGTCATTCTTCCAGAGCAAGAGGAGTGCTTATGTTATTTATATTGCTTTTCTCCCCCCTCTTTTATGATGGGATTTAGCCAATGGAAGAATGATTTCCTTTTTTTTTTTTTTTTTTTTGGAACAGAATATTCTAGGGTAAAGAATTTAAAAGAAATGTATAAATATAAAATATAGGATTTGGGGACATTTCGTTTCAAACAGGAGGCATACTAGGCCACATTTACCCTTTCCTCTTACTTGAATTAGCTGCCTTTCTTTGTAAGAAAGCTTATACACAGCAGTTCACCACCATAAACCTCTGTAGTAAAATATCACTTTACCTACATTGAACGCTTGTGCAGACATGCATCTACTTTTAAAATCCTGGCCAAAAGCCTGTAAAGTAATTATAACCTTGAAAAAGATCCAACCCTCACAAATGTTACACATAAATTTTTTTTCCAGAGGAACAGAATGATCTAACAACAACAAAAAAATCCATAAGCTATCAGGACCAAGCTTTAATTCCATCAGTGAGCTGGCACCTTATAATCCAAAAAGAAAAAAAAAAAGTGCATGAAGCAGGGGAAGTGGAGAGAAATAAAGTTCCCATTTGGCTCCTGGGTTTAATGGAGCTCCTGGAAGTTGCTAAGCCCAAGGCCCTGCACCTTGATGCTCACTATTCTCCAGCACAAAGATGACAGAGGTGAGATCACAGCAAATTATCAGTGTGTGTCAGATAGGGACCAAATCCACTCAGGATATGGAAAACAGACCAAAACAATGCTCTCCACACTGCTTTGATAGGTACTTTTCTGGTTGCAATAACAAAACACTTGACCTATAAAGCTTAAGGAAGAGCTTGTTTTGTCTTGTTTCTGTGGGGAAAGCATGGCACCAGGAACAGGAGGGCTGTTGCCACAGTCATGAGGCAGAGCAAGATGAACAATGCTACTCAGCTGGCTTTGTCCTTTCTATTCCATTCAGCACTCCAACTCACAGGACAGTGCCACTCACACTCAGACTGGCTGTCCTTCTCCAGTCAAACCTTTGGAAATTTCCTCACACTCAGAGTTGTGCTCCCCCAGCAAGTCTAAATCCTGTCAGTGTGGTGGAGAATTAGTCATCACAGATACTGAACATCTGGTGTTAAGGGCTCAGTCTCACAAATGTAAGGCTCTGACAACATAGTGAGACCCAGGACCAAGTTCACACATCTAAGCCTCTTGCTTTCTCAGTCTGCGATGCTAAGCAAATTATACAACATCTTTGAGCTCTGCCTTCCCAATGGCAAGCATGGCCAGTGACCCTCTTTTGAGGGTGTGTGACAGCTACAGGAGTTACTTTCCTGCCTTAATGCAGACACTCTTTAGTGCTTTTCATCTCAACAGTGATTGAGAGTTGAAAACTTAATCAGAAACTCTTAAAGTTGAAAGATAACGTCATACCCTCTCTAGACTTGAAGTTTATCTGAGACATTATCTCCAATTCCATAAAAACTAGCCAACTCCAAGGAGACTATTGCACAGCAACAATCGTAACATAGCCTATTTCTACACATCACTCCATTAAAACTTAAGCAACACTGCCTCAGAAGGCTGTATTCTCAACTTTGGAGTAGTACATCTTCTTATCGATAAAATTAATGTTTGAGCCTCATACTTGTATCAGCAAGCAATACCACTCCACCATGATGAAAGAAATATAAATGAAGGGAAATCCTTTTATACACCTGTACAGTCTTCAATCATTACACAGTTTCCTTATTTGAGAATTATACCGTTTCTCCCCCATACACGCTTTGATTCTAAAGGGCATGATACCGTAGACATTATCATATCATCTTGAGCAAAGTGACTTCTTGGAATGCAATCTGGTGCTACCCAACACTTGCTACATCACCTAAAACACAGACACTGAGTTTCAGAACTTCCTCAGGAACAAGCCAGAAAGAAAATACTTCAAATGCATCTGCTCATCATCTTGTCCAGGCAAAACAAGAAATCACTTAATCACCTGTTCTAGCTCAGAGTTTGCCAGCTGCTTGGATACAACAGACAGGAGTTAAATCTCAAACCATACAATTATCGGAGCATTACAGATCAGCCAGACACACAAGAATGATGTAGAGGATGCAGGTGGGTGTGTACTCAACAAATAGTCCTTGTTCTCATTTTTTACCAGAAGTGCTACGAAGGAAACATGTTTCCTCCATTCAAGGGAACTCAGATGCATCTTTATCAACATAAATAAGCTGTTATTTCACTCTTAAAATGATCAAGATAAGGAAGGCTGGACTTTGGAAACCAGGCTATGTGTGTTTAATACATGTGTAAGAGCAGGAACATAAGACCTAATTCCTGTATGGTCACCTTGTTTCTAATTGCCTATGTTTAGGAGCAAATGTCTCTTGGAACCAAGTCTCAGACCTCACTGGTCAGTACTCTCTTCAACCAAACACATCCAGCTGTAGGTGTTCAGAAATGATTATAAGAAAGTTTCCATTAATCTTCATGTTCTTTGGAAGAAAATTAGTTTTCAAACCTTAAATCAATTACTAGGTATGAGTGATGGCACAATTTCTCCATCCCATGGGACGAAAAATCAATCATACCAAAAAGGCTCCTGACACCATTCCTTAAATATTAAATTTCTTTCAAGATACAAATGGATATAAAGAACTCGCTTGAGATCATCAATGCAAGCCTCTACAAATATGCATGATTCAAATATGATTTTTGAAACCTTCAGAACTCTTGCTCTGGTTTTCTAAAAGAAAAAATTAGTATCAATATGAAAAATCTTCAATATCTCATTTAAATATCATGTTCGTTCTGACACATAACTTTTTTTTAACATGGGAATCTAAGTCAAAGGCAACCACAACTGTTGTCAAAGACAAGAGTTCTCTTGACACTGACTTCAGGAGGACCAGTTCCAGGCTCCTGTGTCTCCCCATGATTCAGACTGTCACGCTCATTCTCCTGGAAATCATACATCTTCATGCTAATTGTGGTGCACCTTCTACCTGGAACCTTCCCCACCTCCCTTTGAGGCCAGTTTGGTCTACAGACCAAGTTCCAGGACAGCCAGGGCTACACAGAGAAACCTAGAGCCCACAAAACAAACAAACAACAACAACAAAACCAAGTTAGCCACTGTTCGAGATCCTTTGGCCTGTGGCTCACAATGCTGCACTCACTTTTTTCACTATACTTTATACTAGTTTCCCACTACTGTATAAGCAGACATCTAGCCCATGCCAGGTAGCCAGTCTCTTATGTGTGTTCATAACCATGAATGGCAGGAATTGTCTTACACAACTAAGCGATCTTCACAGCCCAGCCCCTGTACTTTGTCTCTCAGAGAAGCCATGCAAAGCTGGGTTGGATGAGCCCAGTCTTCATTCACAAAATAAGGAAAGCCAGTCTTTGAAGAAAAGGGAAATGAAGACCACCTGGACAAAAGGCAAAAAAAAAGTATTTTCAGGTACTAGAGAAGGGACAAAACGAATCAGGTTTTCCACTTGCTAGAAGCTAGTACCCCACACCCACACTTGGGCCCTTTGAGAATTCCTGTATCCTTCCAGTAATCTCCAGTTTTCACTTATGCAACTTTGAAAGCATTTTAGTTTTTAGCAAGGTACTAATATAGCAGAAGTGATAACTAGTTGTGTCTTAGCTCAAAGACACTCCCTCCCAGATCCCATCACCAAGCAGAGCCTCAAAGTTCTCACCTGCCATGGGGGATAAAAACAATGTTTCAAAGAACTGCAGTCTGCAGATTTATAAAAATTTGTAAGAAAACCAGAGAACTGTGGAGGTAGCTTAAACAGAAATACCCTTTTATGGCTGTCATTTTCAAGATTAAAAAACTTGGAACCAGAGAATCTAACCCACTGACCAGAGGTCACACAGGCGGTCACAATCCTGTCCCAACAGATGTGGCCTTCTCTTACCTAAAACATACTTTTAACTCAGAACAAACAGGGAAATACCTACACATGGACACTAGCATGTTGGGGTTTGGTCTGATGATGCTGTGTATTTAAATGTTAAATACTGGCTCCCAAGATCTGCTTGCCCCTGATGAGCAGATCCTCATGTACACCAAGGGATGCTGGGTAAACTTTTCTCCCCAGTTTAAAAATATTGGTTAAATAATGGTGACTGCAGCCAATTGCTGGGAAGAACAGAAAGGCAGTGTTCAAGTTACTGGGCTGGGATCACAGATAAGGACCACGAGGAAGGAGGAGAGAGGAGAAGAAAGGAGGTGAAAAAAGAAAACAGAAAACAGGCGATCTCTATTAGATGAGATGGACCAGGAGCAAGCGCTGAGTAAAATGCCCTGCCCCTCGCTGCCCCCGCCCCAGGACAGACTGCTGGAACAGAAATAACCTGGGGAGATTCAAACAGCAAGTATGTGGGGAGCGCAGCTGGGAACTACCAGTCTAGCAATAGAGAAAATTAGATTAGAGGTAATTCCCCAGTAATTGTGCTAGAGCTAATTTTAAAAAACAACAACAACAACAAAAAACCCATAGGACTTTGCCATGATTATTGGGGGGCTGTCAGGGTCATATTAATAACTAATAGAGTTTATTAAAATCCATTTACTAGCATTTAGGAGAGAGGACAGCATGAGTTATCCTACATCATGAAGGACAATGATAAGGTGGTCCTTAAGGCAGTCTATGCTCTAGTCTCACCATGGTAACTCCTGTATCTTCTGTCTCAAGAATACTAGGCCCTCTTGGCCTCAGTGTTTCTGTGTTCATTTTTTAAGTTATAAATTGGGTGAGTTAGTAAAGAATTGTTGGAGTGAGGAAAACTGTATTGGAGACAAAATTCTGCATAAAAAATTTTAATATTCATATTAACTGAAATGTACACGACCACAGTCCAGATTATAATTCTTTTCTCACTTCTTTGTAAAAATTCCTTAAAACTAAAGGATATAAAGAAAATCTGATTAAAATTAAAGAATATAAAGTAATCTGATAAAAATTAAGGCCACACAAAGCTCTATCAATCAACAATAAAACATATTAATAATTCATTAGGGCTTAGCTGGGTCCCTGGGCCATAAAACCAACACGTACCATAGATGGTTGTTTGGTTTTATTACCTTTTCAAATTATGATAAATTAATTGTCTCCTTCCCCTAGAAGCCTGGGTTTATGTTCTCTTTAAATATTTCACTAATACATTGGAGGTTAAATCTTTAAATCTCACAGTAGAAACTGATACTGAGGGTGACTTCAGAATCTACGTGTATATTCCAGCTTACCATAAATAGCAAAGGCTGTGTCACCAAAAGATATTCTAAAACCTATTTCCAAAAAGATTCCTGTATGAAAATAAAGTTTATCTATCTAGAAATTAGTAAAAATATGAAGGCAATGAAATGGCTGAGTGGGTAGTCATTTGTCATGCAAGTCTGACAACATAAGTTCAATCCCCCAACCCATGTAAGGTGGAAAGATGGAACTGTCTCCACAAAGTTGACCTCTGACCTCCACACACATACTATGGCATGTGCACCAACCCCCAAGAACTAACCCTAACCCTAATAATAGTAGTAATAGTGGCAATTTAAAAAACAATTTTAAAATTAGTAAAATATGTCTATTTTTGCCTTTCAATAAACAAGCTATTTGTTTATTTAATTAATGCTGCTTCATTCCACGATGTGGACCTGGAATGTTCCCCAAAGCCCCACACACTGAAAGCTTGTGCAATGTGGTAGACACTCTCTAAGAGGTACGACCTAGTAGAAGGCCCTTACAGCACTAGGTGTGTGTCCTTGAGGGGATGGAGGGAACCTCTCCTTCCCCCTTCTCTTCCTCTCCCTGTTGTTCACTTCTCTGCCATAAGGAAAATGGTTTTGCTCCACAAAACATTCCTTCCAGAATGTGACACTGAAGCCCAAGGCAATGGAGCTAGTCATGGGTGGAGAGATTGTCACTATAAAGCCTGTGACCAGGTCTCTAAGACTGAGCCACAATAAAACTTTGTACATTAGAAGTTGATCATTCCAGGTATTTGTTACAGTAACAAAAACCCAATTATGTAAGTAGAGACTCAAGAAGTAGGAGGGAGAGAAAGGGAGAGGGAGAGACAGAGACAAAGACAGAGACAGCGAGAGTATTATTTTTAAAAGTATTGGTCACAGAAAATGAATAGGCACATCAGAGCTTTTCAGTCTTCATCTATTAGATACACACAACCTTCTGTGAGGAGCTTGCACTGACACAAGCTTCCCACATCTATAGAAACTTGCACTGACGAAAGCTTCCTGTTCTAAACAATGCTGGGCTTTACCGTATGCTGGTTCGTTTTCTTTTATTATATATTTCTTTAAACTGCTTTTGTTTCCTCTCAAATGTTCATAGAAAGAAAGCAAATAACTTATAATCATAAACATGTCAAGCTAAGACTTTACCATTTTCCTACTTAAAGAAACAGGAAATGCCATAAAAGGAAATGCCTCTCAGCAAGACTTCCTCAATGCTGTCATAAGATGAAGGAAACCCGAACCCTTATAGTGACCTCTCTCCCAAGTTGCCTCCATGACTTTCTTTTCTTTAAATTTTTAAAATATTTTTATTACGTATTTTCCTCAATTACATTTCCAATGCTATCCCAAAAGTCCCCCCCACTTCCCTACCCACCCATTCCCATTTTTTGGCCCTGGTGTTCCCCTGTACTGGGGCATATAAAGTTTGCAAGTCCAATGGGCCTCTCTTTCCAGTGATGGCCGACTAGGCCATCTTTTGATACATATGCAGCTAGAGTCAAGAGCTCCGGGGTACTGGTTAGTTCATAATGTTGTTGCACCTACAGGGTTGCAGATCTCTTTAGCTCCTTGGATACTTTCTCTAGCTCCTCCAATGGGGGCCCTGTGATCCATCCAATGACTGACTGTGAGCATCCACTTATGTGTTTGCTAGGCCCCGGCCTAGTCTCACAAGAGACAGCTATATCAGGGTCCTTTCAGCAAACGCTTGCTAGTGTATGCAATGGTGTCATCATTTGGAGGCTAATTATGGGATGGATCCCTGGATATGGCAGTCTCTAGATGGTCCATCCTTTTGTCTCAGCTCCAAACTTTGTCTCTGTAACTCCTTCCATGGGTGATTGTTTCCAATTCTCCATGACTTTCTTATATTACACCATTTTTTTCTCACAACAGTCCTAAGGTGCGGGTAGTAGTGTGTCAGCCATTGCATATGTAAGGAAACAGAGAGCTTCATCAAGTCACCCAAGATTATCAACCTAGTAAGTAGGATTGCAGGACAAGAACTCAGCCTGTTTGACATGAATATGTCCATGCCCCTAGCCACTCTGAATACTGCCTACTACCTAGGTAGTATTTCTCTTTTTATAAGAAAAAGAATGTATATACAAAATAGTTATCATAGTTCTTGACCATAAGAAGCCAGCCTGTGGCTGCTACAGAAATTATCACGTTGACCATTGGGTTGACAGTCATGAGTCATGATGCTTATTGATGAATTGTAAAGTAATATTTATGTTTTTACGTTATTTTTAATGTCTAAATTTCTATGTTCTTTCTACTGAAAAAAAAAACCTTGGCTTCTAAATTCTTTCAGATTGCAAAGATGTACTTCCTGGCTTAAAATTATGTTCTTATGGAGGAGAACTATCTATGTATCTTCCATGTTTTCCCAATATAAAAATAAACAGATTGATACTTTTATGATTGTAATCTTCCACTTAAAACACACACATGTGCCCTACAGCAAAACCAGAAGCACCTACACCCCCATAGGATAGCTTTCAATACATGTTCCTGGAGAGATATTGAAAGCATATGCCTGTATTTGATTAATTTCAACTGAGAAGGGAAGAGTTTATCTTCCATTGATGGAAATTCACATGGGTGATGAAAAATTGCCAACCCTCATGCAATCTACATGAAGCAAAATGAGCCAAGAAAATAGTAGCTAGAGCCTCTACCAGATGCTGCTCATAAGTTAAAGGAATTTTGTCTCCTTCACATGTGATTTATTTGGAAGAGCTTTTAGTGATAATTTCCAAATGAAGCCAAGAAGCATCTTATTGAAATGAGGCGTGTCAGTGCTGAGCTCAGTCTAAGCAGCAGCCCATTTTCAAACAAGCATTCAGCTGAACTCGTCAGAAGAATCTGTGCTTTACTTCACACTGGGGACTCAATGGGAAGGAAAAACTAGTCTTTCATATATACACAGATGATAGATAGAGATAAATGGATAGATAGGAGATAGATAGATAGATAGATAGATAGATAGATAGATAGATAGATAGATAGATAGATAATAGATGCCTGATTGATAGATGAGATTATTTATTGATAAAGATGGTAGACAAATGGATGGTAGACAGATGATTGATAGATAGATGATTGATAGACAATAGATAGATAGATAGATAGATAGATAGATAGATAGATAGATAGATAGATAGATAGAAATAGAGATGACTCAGTCACTCAGAAAGGAATTTGAGAGACCTGCTTAGGCATTCAACCACCCAAAGAGCAAAATTCTCTGAGACAAGGCCCCTTAAAGACAATCTCCAAGGGAAGGTGGTACACCCTTAAGTACTCATTATCATGAGTAATGTCAGTGATTCCTAAATTCTTTAATGGCTCCCATTATTCCTTCTTCTCCTACAATCAAGCAGATCAGCCAGATATGTCTCATTAATATTTCTTTCCAGAAACTCAGAGTGAAAGACCCCCGAAGGGAGACCCTCCCTCAGACACTTAAGTCCCGGGACAGCCGCGTACCCAAGAAGACACTGAGACCATACATAAAATGTAGAAGGTAAGATTTAATAAAGTAGCAACAACATGAAAGCACACAGACCAGAGCTCTGGGGTCGAAATAAAGCAGCAACAGAAAGCACACAGAGCTCTGGGGTCGAAACTCATACACCTTTGCACAGGGTAGAGGAGTCTCGACGACCAGCAAAAATTTTTTACAGGCTTATATAGTCTGCCAAAGGAATCTACGTAACTAAGGAGTCATGTCCTATCAAGGAACCTACGTAACTAAGGAGTACCTGGTTCATTTTGAGGTTGTTCCAGGAGGCCTTTATCTCAAAAATGTTCTTGGAACAGTTTTTAGTTGGGAGGGTTCGAACTTTAGGGTGAGGAGTTTTGGGGTGAAAAGTTTAGGAGTGTTCTGGGAACAATCTCTAGATGGGAGGGGGTGGGCTCCGAGGTAAAAAATTCATGTTTTCACAAGAGGCCAGTAATTTTCTATTCTTCATTCCCCACTTCTTCTTGTAAGTAATTCTAATCTTAGAATTTCAGAAGTCTATATCTCTATGTGGAGAATACTGCATTTACTCTATCTTTAACATGGGAACAGAAACAGAATAAGGCAGATTAGTAAACAGAACTAGGCAGGGACCCTTTTAGTGAGGCTTGAGGGTCTCAGCATGACGCAGGTGTACGTAGATCAGATCTCTGGCTGGAACTGGTGAGTTGTCCTTGGGGTACCCGGCTCGTTTGCTGTAGCCAGTTGTGACCAGACTTCTTTCTGCACCACCTGCAAGCCTTTTAACTTAACATATAGATCATTATTATAACAACATAGGATTAAACACATTATTTAAGACAGTGATGGGCATAGGAGCCCCATAAAGGATCTTAAAAAGAGTAAAACCGAATCAAGAGGGAGTATTCTCAGTTCTAAATAGGGCAAGGGGAAGGAGTACCAAGTAAGTCTGTGCCAGTCTCTAGGATTAATTTTGTCAAGGTCTCTTTAGAGTTTTATTTATTCTTTTTTATCTTTCCTGAGCTCTGAGGTCTGTACACACAATGGAATTTTCATTTGACCTCTAAATACTTGGCCACACCCTGACTTACCTGGGCAACAAAGGCAGGACCATTATCTGACACTTGCTTTTGGCACTCCGGACCTTGGAAAATTTTCTTTAACAATCTTCTTGATGACTATCTGATCAGTCTCGTTTTTTTACAAGGAAAAGCTTTTATCCATCTTGAGAACGTTCACAAAAACCAGAAGGTATTTATACACATATTTTTTCAGTAAAGTCTATTTTTCAGTAGATGTCAGGTCTGTCTTCTCATGAGAGGACTAGTTTTCTTTTTTCAGTTTTTACTATTTTATACAGGGTTTTTTTTACCAGTCTTAATTTGTCTATAACTTGATAGTCTTCAGACTGTCAGGATCATTGCTCTTTAGGATGCCTGGGCGGTTAGATTTGCCATCTGATTTTTTTTAGCCACAGCATCTTAGGTCTTTCTCTGCAGATGTCAACAGCTCTCTTTGTCTATATATAGAGAGCTTGTATTAAAGCCACAAGTTTAGCTTTCTGGGCTGAAGTCCCTTTAAGGAGGCTGCTGGCCTAGATCACTTGCTTTCTGTCCATCACTGCACTGCTGTCCCCGCCTTCCGCTTACCTTCAACCTCCAGGCTACTGCCATCCGTGTACCAGCTCAAACTCTCAGGCCAAGGCTGATCTGATCCTTCAGATCATTTCGAGTATGAGTTCCTTCTGCCAGAATGTCAGCACAATGATGAGTAGGTGAAGTCTCAGGCAGTAGTGAGATCGAGGATAGCAGGGGGAGCGAAGGTCACTCGTTCAGTCAACAAAAAGCTCTGACAATGTGTCCATCGGTCAGGGGAACAGTTGGATAATGCTTTTAAGAGCGTTAGTCAGCCATCGGTCATGGGGGCTGAACCACACTTTCTAGGACATGTGCCAAGTTTTGTCTCAGAGTCAATTTATCTGCGTCCTTGACCAGAAGCCACTATGTGCAGACAAGCAGGCCATCTTACAGCCACCAGGTCTAATTTCTTACAAGTATGCCACAGGTCTTTTTCAGGGTCCCAATCTCTGAGTAAGAACTTCTTTGGCAATACCTTTGTTCTCAGTCACATCTAGGAGTCCCATAGCTGGGGATAACATTAGGGCAGTCTCAAGAGCATCCAAGGCCATGTAAGATTGTTCTCTTTTTTATATACGAAGGGCTGTTTATCTCTTTAACTCAGCAAAACTGGAATTCACAATCTGCAAAAGCCCGCAGTGCCCAGGAACTTTTTAGCTTGTTTTGCACTGGTCAGTGGAGGAGTATGAAACACAGTCTCTTTTTTTTAGCTGCTTCAACAGGTAGGCCACCGGACTCTTTTAAGGACTCAGCTTCTGTGTTAGCACCCCTTTTGTTATCTCTTTACTTTTAGCCACGAACAGGTGAAGGGTTTGATCATGAGGGGGGCTCCTCTTCTTTTTGTTGGGGCAGTCTCTCACCCAGTGCTCATTTTCTTTACAGTATACACGTTGATCTTTAGCCAAAAGCTTTTTTTTGTTGCCAGGTACTATCTAAGTTTTCTAGTTTTCCTGACTTTTGTGGCCAACATTTTATTTTTCTTATCTTTTTGTCTCACAGCACAGCTCTGATTCTGACTTTGGTCTCTGTCTTTGTCAGCCTCATGTTTTTTTAACTCTTAACTTTTGTAACTTTCTGTTACCTTGGTCAGATTGTTGGGACACTTTCTAGTCCCACAGAGACGAGACCCCCATCAGAGCCTGGCAGTTAGATTCACAGGTGCTCCTTACCTTGGACAGAAGCCCCAAGTGGGCGGATGCCTCCCTCACTGGAACTTGGAACAGACTCACTGCCAGCAACTCAGGGTGGTGCCACCTTCTGAGAAGAGGGAACTTTAGAGCAGAGAGGGGAGTGCAGCTCTCACAGCTGGCTGCAACCGGCACTTATCTTAAAGTGAAAGCAGTTTTTCTGTTAACAAGAGACGGGATGGGAGGGACAGGGGAATGAGAAGCTGCCTGGGAACCTGCAGCGCTCTTGGCCGGCTACTCGAACAGCCTCCTCTTCTTTTTTTTTTTTTTTTTTTTTCAGCAGCCACAACATTCAGGCCACTGACTTCTCAGGGACCACCCCTCTTATGCTCCGGATTTTTAAGCTCATTTTCCCCCTAGGCTCCAGGTCCATGGGCGGGACCACTGTGACCCGCTGGCTGCTCTCTGGAGTTGGAGTGGGAGGCAGGGCAGCTGAGGATCTGAAAGGAAGTGGTCAGCATAGGGATCTGACAGGATTTTTAGGCTTATTTCAGAAGGCATAACTTAAAAACAGTCGTCAGTCATCAGTCCAAGTCCGAACACAAAGAGACACAAAAGACACACACAGAAACCGTTTTTCAGGCAACCACTATAGAATCACAGTACCACAGAAATGACAAACACAAACAAGACTAATACAGGGCATCTTACATGCGATTTCCAGAGAAGCTTACTGTCACTATGACCAACCCAAATGGACCTGTCTCCATGGGAAGGCCCCAGAACCTGAGACCGGCCTAAAACCAAACCAAGATAATCAGTCAACTCCTTGGGACCAAGACCAGACCTGAAACCAGACAAACCAAAAACAAAACAGAATCAGAAGGTGGTCCAATGGAGGACACACAAGTGAACAAGACACACAGACACACAGACATACAGACAGGGAGGGATCCCACTTTATCTCCGACGTACAGTGTCTGTGTCTCATGACAAAAACCACAAACAAAAACAAGATAGCAACAGAGAAAAAGAAGACACCAGTATCTCTAAGCACACTCGTCCACGCCTGGACTTGTACAACCAGCCAAGCCAAATGCTATTTCCTGACGGGGTCGGATTCCACATCGACTCCCTTTCTCCTGAAAAACAATTTGCCTGACGGCGGCGATTAGTGACAAGTCAAAAGCACCCTTAGGTGGCCAGCCTACTCCAAACGTTGGCCACTCGGAGGCGCAAAAGGTCTGCCACTGACCCTTTCTGACCTCCACCGACTGGTTGTGGGCTCTGACCCGCACCTCCTTCCAATGCTCCAGAGTCAGAGAAAGGGGAGTGAACACAGATTGTCCCATTTTTAGAAAAACAGTAGTCACAACAAGAGCGGACACGAGACTAAGACAAAAAAGAAACCAGAAGAATCAGATGGCCTCTCCAAGGCCGGCCGATTGAGACCCTCTGCACGAGGTGGGACTCGAACCCACGATCCCGTGACCAGACGCGAGGTGGGACTCGAACCCACGGTCTCGCAACAAGGTGCGAGGTGGGACTCAAACCCACGATCTCGCAACAAAACGCGAGGTGGGACTCGAACCCACGATCTCGCAACTGGGCACGAGGTGGGACTCTAACCCACGATCTCGCAACCCCAAATGGTCTCTTGGCCTTCAAAGGGGTCCACCAGGCGTCCCTGATCCTCCCCTGTTCCTCCTGGGACGTCTCCCAGGGTGAACGGACGGTGGACACCTGGACACGTCTATCCTTATCCACCCCGCACTCCCTCTCGGAGCGCGGTCTCACTGAGCGTCCGCAAAACTGAAACTGCGATCGCACCAGACTTAGAAACAGAACACAGACATCAGAACACAGACATCAGACCAAAACAGAACAAAGAATCTTACCTCTAAGTGGGTCTAGGACCTCTGGGTGGTCGCACTGTTTCCCGGCCAATGCACCAAATGAAAGACCCCCGAAGGGAGACCCTCCCTCAGACACTTAAGTCCCGGGACAGCCGCGTACCCAAGAAGACACTGAGACCATACATAAAATGTAGAAGGTAAGATTTAATAAAGTAGCAACAACATGAAAGCACACAGACCAGAGCTCTGGGGTCGAAATAAAGCAGCAACAGAAAGCACACAGAGCTCTGGGGTCGAAACTCATACACCTTTGCACAGGGTAGAGGAGTCTCGACGACCAGCAAAAATTTTTTACAGGCTTATATAGTCTGCCAAAGGAATCTACGTAACTAAGGAGTCATGTCCTATCAAGGAACCTACGTAACTAAGGAGTACCTGGTTCATTTTGAGGTTGTTCCAGGAGGCCTTTATCTCAAAAATGTTCTTGGAACAGTTTTTAGTTGGGAGGGTTCGAACTTTAGGGTGAGGAGTTTTGGGGTGAAAAGTTTAGGAGTGTTCTGGGAACAATCTCTAGATGGGAGGGGGTGGGCTCCGAGGTAAAAAATTCATGTTTTCACAAGAGGCCAGTAATTTTCTATTCTTCAAGAGGCCCTCGATACAGCCTACTCTAAACTCAGAAACCCTCACCATAGCCTCAGCACAGCAACCTACTGCTAGAGAGGAATAAGGCCAAGAGAAAGAAACATGGCGTTCAGGCCAGCAGACCTGGGATATGACAAGACCTCTCTGCAAGGACCCAGGCCACATGCTAAGTACCAAGCAGCAGCCCAGTACTCACATGCTAAGTACCAAACAGCAGCCCACCTCTCGAATACTAAGTACCAAGCAATAGCCCAGCACTCACATGTTAAGTACCAGGCAATAGACCAGCTCTCACATGCTAAGTACCAAGCAGCAGCTCAGCACTCACATGCTGAGTACCAAGCAGCAGCCCAGCTCTGGTGTAACTGATGGGACTCAAAGAAGCAGATTAGCTGCCCAGATTAGCCACCAATGGCCTACCCAGGAGCTCTGTGCACATTTCAACTGTGTATCAGTGAGATGCCTATCACCAACTGTTTTTGCAGTAAGTCACACGCAGGGCAAACATACAGGGCAGGCTTGAGAAGGTAGATCCTTCTGTGCCTCATCCCAGGACTCAGAGAGAATCACAGATGGCAAATAACAACCCAGTGATTACATCTCCACCCAAGATCCACCCTGAGAACTGTCTTCCAAGGGCACATCCCCAACCATTTAAGAACCTCTGCCTAAACTCAAGTGTAGTGGCACACACCTTTAATCCCAGCACTTAGGAGGCAGAGGCAGGCAGATCTCTACAAATTTGTCAAACCCAGATTGGTCTAGGGAATCTGGGACCACCAAGGTTCTGTTACACAGAGAAACCCTATGTTGGAAACAAAACAAAACAAAAAAAAACCAAAAACCCTCCCACTGAGACCCTGGCCCCTACAAGTGCCCCACCTCCTAACAATGCTACTCAGTGGACCACACCCTTGATCTTAGTGGACCCCAGGGAACACAAACACATCCAGCCACCATGCAGGTGTAAACGCTCTTTGGCTCTGGCTTTACTCTGGCTTTACTCTTTGGCTCTGGCTTTACTGTTTACATAAAATTTCCAATATGCAAAGATAACTTCTGATTCATAGAAAAGATTGATGGGTGCATTTAAAGAGCAAAGGAGCCAACACAGCTAGACCCATACTTGACACCCTTAAGAACATGAGTAATGTCAGTGATTCCTAAATTCTTTAATGGCTCCCATTATTCCTTCTTCTCCTACAATCCAGCATAGTTGACTTTGCTGTCATATCTATCAGCCAGACAGAGACTGTAAAATAACCGTGATCGGTGTGCTTAAACAATACCAGAAAGATGTGTGTAGTACAAGAAGGGTATTTTGACCTTAAGATGGAAACTACAAAGGATAGAGTTGTAAGTTTAAATTTCTTTCCTCAAAGTTTTTGGTTAAGAACTAGTGGAGCACAGGCTGGGAGGATGGTTCAATTATAAAGTGTTTGTCATGGGAATTTTGATCTGTGAGTTCCATTCCCAGCACCCAGAAGACAGACTGGAAAATCCCTGGAACTCACTGACCTGACATCCTAGACCAAAAACATTGGTATTTGTATCTCAATGAAAAATCCTGTCTCAAAAAGCAAGGTCAAGGGACTAGAGATATGACTCAGGGATTGAGAGTACTGACCACCCTTCTAGGGGACCTGGATTCAATTCCCAGCACTCACATGGTAACTTAGAATGGTCCACAACTCCAGTTCTAGGTCTAATACCCTCTTCTAGTTCCTCACATACTTCATAGATGTGTAGACATGATACACAGACATGCATTCAGGTAGAACACTCATACACATAAAAATGAATAAATCTTAAAAAGAAAAAAAGACAATGTGAATAACTCTTAAGAAGCAACACTTGTGGTTGTGTCCAGCCTCTACCACACACACACACACACACACACACACACACACAGAGACACACACACCCACACACACACACACACCAAATCAGGATTATGTATCTGATAGAAATATGCCTTTCAAAATTAAAAATAGCTGGATCAGACACAGGTATGCTACCTACCTATGGACCTTCTCTCCTCTCTCCTCTCTCCTCTCTCCTCTCTCCTCTCTCCTCTCTCCTCTCTCCTCTCTCCTCTCTCCTCTCTCCTCTCTCCTCTCTCCTCTCTCCTCTCTCCTCTCTCCTCTCTCCTCTCTCTCTCCTCTCTCTCTCTCTCTCTCTGTATGTGGCAGTGACCACTACCAAACTTCAGTCACAGGCAAGCTCTACTGGTGTTAGCGAAAATCCTGCCATAAATTCAATGTAGCACACTTCCGATCCTCCACTCTCTCAGAGCTCCCCCTCTGACACTATCCCCAATTGCCCCTATCCTCCCATCCCCATGTCCCAAACTCCAACTCAGGTGGTGATTCCTGCTGGAGCAGAGGCCACATTGGCTACCAGAACTCTAGGTAGGTCACCAGCCCATGGACCTCCCCTATTCCCTTGGCTCCCTGGGGCAGACACCTCTGCCCAATCACAGGCATGCCTGCCAGAAGACCAGGTAAGCCACCCACCCAAGGGTCTTCCCTACTCTTTAGCTCCAACAGACCCAATCTTTTAGTTGTCCTCTCCCACCTTGTCAAGATATGTGATCCTGCCTTTGCAAGATATTTGATGACATTGGGAACCCTGAAATTGTGAACTGGAAACACATTGTGGTAGGGCTCAGCCTTTTATCCAAGCACACACCTTTTATCCAAGAGCTTTATGTTTATTGTAAACAGGTTGTTGTGGTGTGGCTCAGTCCTTGCACACACCTTTAACTCAAGAGCTTTCTGCAAACAGAATTAAATAAAGTCAATGATAGGACAAGAAGAACACACAACCAGTTGACATAAAGTGAACATAAGAAAACCCAGGAAGTAGAAAGGAGGGTCTTTGAGTTGAATGGTATTTAAGACAGCATGTAGAGGGAGAAGGAGCCTTGTCCTTCTGGGACATCAGTAGAGTAGAAAGTCAGCTGGGTGCTTTCTTTGCCTCTCTGAGCTAGCAGGCTTTCACCATAGCATCTGGCTTCTGAGTCTTCATTTGGTAAATTGAATGTTTGGGATTTTTGTTTTTAAAACAATAGTCACTTTGTTTCAACCCCCAACTCCAATAGACAATCCATGGTTAATCATCAGCCATGCCTGCCAGGGACCAGGTAGGCTACCCACCTTTGGATCTCCTCTACTCTCTAGATGTCCATTCCCATACACCTACTTCACCCCCATCAAAACTATTGTCAACTCCCCCTGACACTTGTATCCATGTACCAGCCCCAAACTCATATGGAGACCCCCTGCTCAACTACATACCAGAAGACCAAAGAGGAAACAGAAAACAAGAAACAAAATACCATCCAACATAACCAAACCTAGAAATTGGTGCATAGACCTACAATCACCCCCAAACCCAGATGCTTAGATGTCAGTGTAAGAACACAATTAACGATAGTCAGGTCAATGATACTCACCAGAGCCCAGCTGCTACTCGAACAGGCCCTGAATATTCCAGCACAGCCGAAGCAAAGGTAAAGGACCTTAAAACCAACTTAATAAATATAATAGAGGTCCCTGAAGAGGAAGTGAGTATAAGTCCCTTAAAGAAATAGAGGAAAAGATAAAATATTGGAAAAAATGAATTTAAAAATCCCTTAAAGAAAGCCAAACAGTTGAAGGAAATTAAGAAAACTATTCAAAATCAGAAAATGAAAATAGAAGCAATAAACAAAGCACAAATTGAAGAAATTCTGGAAATGAAAAATCTAGGTAAGCAAAGAGGAACTATAGAGGCAAGCTTCACCAACAAAACTACAATAGAAGAGAGGATCTCTCGGGCTGGAGAGATGCTCAGTGGTTAAGAGCACTGTCTGAGTTCAATTCCCAGCAACCACATAATGGTTCACAACCATCCATGATGGGATCTGATTCCTCTTCTGTCATGCAGGCATACATGCAAACAGAGTACTAATATATACATGAATAAATAAATAAATAAAGACTCATTCTTCAAAGAGAGAGAGAGAGAGAGAGGAGAATATGAATCTCAGGCACTAAATAGGTACATTGGTCAAAGAAAATGTTAAATATAAAAAAACTCCTGACACAAAACATCCAGGAAATCTGGAACACTATGAAAAGACAAAACCTAAGAATAATAAGAATAAAAGACGGATTCCAGCTCAAAACCCCAGAAAATATTTTCAAAAAATCATAAAAGAAAAATTTCCTACCCTAAAGAAGAAGATGCCTATAAATGTACAAGAAGCTTCCAGACCAGAATAGATTGGACCAGAAAAGAAAGTCCTTTAGATGCCCAGTAATTAAAACACAAAGCACATAGAACAAAATAAAAATATTAGTAGCTGCAAGGGAAAAAGCAAGTAACATATAAAAGTAGGCCTATTAGAACAAGATCTGATGTCTCAATGGAAACTCTAAAATCCAGAAAGGCCTACAGACTCTAAGAAACCATACACACCAGCCCTGACTACTATACCCAGCAAACTTTAAATTATCATAGATGGAGAAAACAAGATATTTCATGACAAAGACAAATTTAAACACTATCTACAAACCCAGCTCTACAGAAAGTGCTAGAAGGAAAACTCCAACCCAAGGATGTTAACTATTCCCATCAAAATAAATAAGTAATCTCATACAAGCAAAATCAAAAGAAGGAAGTACCCACTACTACCACCAACACCACCAACACCAAAACAGGAACTAACAGTCATTGGTCATTGATATTTTTCAACATCAATGGACTCAATTCCCCAATAAAAAGATATAGACTAACAAATGGATGTAAAACGGGATCTATCTTTCTGCTGAATACAAGAAGCATACTTCAACATCAAAGATAGATATAATCTCAGAGTAAAGGGCTGGAAAAAGATTTTCCAAGCAAATGTACCTAAGAAGCAAGCTGGTGCAGCTATTCTAACACCTAACAAAATAGACTTCAAACTAAAATTAATCAAAAGAGATAGATTCGTATTCATCAAAGGAAAAATCCACCAAGATGATGTTTCAATTCTTAACATGTATGCCCCAAATGCAAGGGCACCCATGTTTCTAAAAGAAACATTCCTAAAGTTTAAAACACACAACAACCATCACACATTAGTAGTAGGAGACTTCAATACTCTCTACTCTTACTATTTAGACAAAAACTAAACAGAGAAATACTGGAGCTGTCAGACATTACAGATATTTATAGAACATTTTACCCAAACATAAAAGAATATACTGTCTTCTCAGCACCACACAGAACTTTCTTCAAAATTGACTATTGTAGTGGCTATTCCTGGTTGTCAACTTGACTATATTTGGAATGAACTACAATCCAGAATTGAAAGGCTCACCAGTGACCCATATCTGGAGGCTTGGAGATAGAAGTTTCTGATTTGGATCTTGGTATGGAGATCTTGAGGCATAGTGGCTATGGATTCCAGAAGATTAAATCTCCGAGTTCAAGGTCATCTGGGATTAAAGGTGTGGTAGAACACACCTTTAATCTGGGCTACACCTTTCATCTGGGATTAAAGGTGTGGTGGAACACACCTTTAATCTGGACTATACCTTCTGCTGGAGACAATATAAGGACATTGGAAGAAGGGAGTCTTGTTCTTGCTTCTTTGCCTGCTTGCCTGTGGGACTGAGTAACTGTTAGATTCTTGGACTTTCATTCACAGCTACTACTGAACCATTGCTGGGAATTGGACTTCATCTATAAATTCCTTTACTGAACCATTGTTGGGAATTGGACTGCAGACTGTAAGTCATCAATACATTCCTTTACTATATAGAGACTATCCATAAGTCCTGTGACTCTAGAGAACCCTAACTAATACAACTATATACTTGATTACAAAAAAAGTCTCAACGGATACAAGAAAATTTAAATAACTCCCTGCTTCCTATCAGACCACCAGGGATTAAAGCTGGGTTTCAATAACAACAGAAACTCATGGAAACTGAACAACTCTCTACTGAATGACTTCTGGGGTAAGACAAAAAGGAAAAAAAAGAAATGAAAGACTTCCTAAAATCCAATGAAAATTAATGTACAACATACCCAAATTTATGGGACACATTGAAAGAGGTGGCAAGTGGAAAATTCATAGCACTAAGTGCCTACGTCCTATCACACCTTCAAAGGGTCAATGCCAATACTCCTCAAAATTTTCCACAAAATATAATCAGAATTAATACTGGCAAATTCATTTTATACAGCCGTAGTTACCATGATACACAAACTACATAAAGACTCAACAAAGAAAGAATTACAGACCAGTTTCCCTTAGGAATACAGATGCAAAAATACTCAACAAAATACTCACAGAATCCAAGAACCCATCAAAAAAATCATCCACCATGATGAAGTAGGCTTCATCCCAGGGATGCAGGTATGATTCAACATACAAAAATCAGCCAAAGTAACCCCCATTCAAACTGAAAGAAAAAAAAAAACCTACATGGTCATTTCACTTGCTGCCCAAAAAAGGCCTCTGACAAAATCCAACATCATAATAAAGGCCTTGAAGGGATCAGGTACAAGAAACATACCTCAACATAATAAAGGCAATTTACAACAAACCTATAGCCAACATCAAGTTAAACAAAGAGAAACTCAAAATAATTCAACTAAAATCAGGAACAAGACAAGGCTGCCCGTTTTCTCCATGTCTATTCAAGATAGTACTTGAAGTTCTAGCTAAAGTAATAAGACAAATGAAGAAGATCAAGGGGATACACATTTGAAAGGAAGAAGTCAAGGTATCATTATTTGCAGATGATATGATAGTATACATAAGCAACTCCTCTATTGTTAGTGGGAGTGCAAATTTGTACAGCCACTTTAGAAATCAATATGGTGGATCCCCAGAAAATTTGGAATCAATCTACTTCAAGACCCAGCTCTACCACTCCTGGGCATATACTCAAAAGACACTCCATCTTACCACAAGTACACTTACTCAACTATGTTCATATCAGATTTATTCATAATAGCCAGAAACTGGAAATTACCAAAATGTCCTTCACCAGAAGAATGGATAAATAAAATGCAATGCATTTACACAGTGGAATATTACTCAGCTGTTAAAAACAATGATTTCATGAAATTTGCAGGCAAAAGAATGGAATTAGAAAAAAAAATACTGAGGCAATCTAGACCCAGAAAGACAAACATGATGTGTACTCACTTATAAATGGATAGTAGCTACTAAGTAAAAGATAACCATGTGACAATCCACAGACTCATAGAGGCTATGTAACAAGGAGGACTCTAGGGAAGAATGCATGACTTTCCCTGGGAAGGGGAAATAGAATAGAACTTGTGGGTAGACAGGTGGCAGGTGGGGATGGGAACAGAAGGATCATGTGACTGTGATGGTTTGAATATGTTTGACCCAGGGAGTGGCACTATTTGGAGGTGTGGCCTTGTTGGAGGAAGTGTGTTACTGTGGGTGAGGGCTTCAATACCTTTATCCTAACTGCCTAGAAGCTAATCTCCTCCTAGCTGCCTTCAGATGAAGAGGTAGAACTCTCAGCTCCTCCTGCACCATGCCTGCCTGGATGATTGATGATAATGGACTGAACCTCTGAACAGACACCATGACCAAGCAAAGTCTTATAAGGAGAACATTTCATTGTGACTGGCTTACAGGTTCAGAGGTTCAGTCCATTATCATCAAGGTGGGAACATGGCAACACTCGGACAGGCATGGTTCAGGAGGAGCTTGAGAGTTCTACATCTTCATCTGAAGGCTGCTAGCAGTATACTGGCATCCAGGCAGCTAGGATAAGGGTCTTAAAAACACATACCCACAAAGCCACACCTACTCCAGCAAGGCCACACTACTCCAACAGGGTCATACCTTCTAATAGTGCCACTCCCTGGACCAAGCATACACAAACCATCATCACAATGGGACTCCTAACAGTGGGCCTGGGGGTGTCTGACTCTTGCCTGCTCAGGGGACCCTTTCTTTTTTTTTTTTTGGATTGCCTCGTCCAGCCTTGACATGAGGGTTTGTGCCTAGTCTTACTGCATCTTGTTATGCCATGTTTGGTTGATATCACTAGGAGGCCTGGTCTTTTATGAAGGGAAATGGAGAAGCAGTGGATCTGAGGGAGAGGTGAGGTGAGGGGAGAGAGGTTGAGAGGAGGGGAGAGAGAGGAAACTGCAGTTAGGATGTATTGCACGAGAGAATAATAAAGAAAAAAAAGACAAAATGAAGATGTTTCCGTCCCTACCACCCAGGCCAAAACTAATGAAATAAATTTAAATCTGCATAGCAACACTTTTCCTAGCACTCATTTCTTTAGAACTGAAGCTGGGAGGCCTATCATCATGGCTGTCAGTCACTGTGAAAGCCAACAAAGCATGGGGAACAGGAAGGCCAAAAGGCAGAGTGGGGTGGAGGAGAGTTTATAAGGACTGCAGTCAGTGTCCCCACTACTGTGACTGACAGTGGGGACTGGCACTGAAGACCAAGGGTTTCACAGCTGAGGCAAGCTCTCCCTCTGCTGCATCCCTACTATGTGACCTCCATACTGTGTGACTCGAAGATGACTCCATCTCTTGGTGCTTCGGCTTCTGTAACAATGCTCATAGCTGGATTCTTAGAACGCAAACCAATCTAAACGTTGTTCAGTATTTTAAGTACTTCCTGGCATGTAAAAAAAGAAACACCAAGCCGGGCGTGGTGGCACACGCCTTTAATCCCAGCACTTGGAAGGCAGAGGCAGGCGGATTTCTGAGTTCGAGGCAAGCCTGGTCTACAGAGTGAGTTCCAGGACAGCCAGGGCTATACAGAGAAACCCTGTCTTGAAAAACAAAACAAAACAAAAACAAAACAAAAAAGAAAGAAACACCAATTATGCACTTGCCATTATTATTATTATCAGTATTATTATTATATTAAATTAGGAGAGTTTAAAACTCAGAGAACTTATAACAATTAAGTAATGCCTTGAGAAAGCCAGTGTATCTCAATTAAAATCACTTGGGACTACATGTGTTCAAATCTCAGCTCTGACATTTAGAAGCTGTGCGACCAAAGGCTGATCACTAGACTTTCTGTATTTCCCTTTCCCTATCTGTGAAATAAGATCATAAAAATATCCAAAATATTTTATTAGAACACTGGAGATGCATAGCGTCTGATCCTCAGTCAGTGAATAGAAACATTAGTCCTTATTTTATGTTTATGCTGTTATGATGATCTTGGCACATAAACAAGAGCCTCTTCTTTCTCCTCTGCTGACTATTAATGTCACGGAAGTCCAAGAACTGACTGATGCTTTGTGATGTATTTAGCAGGTGGAGCCATAAATGTATTTGCACAGATATAAAGGAAAAGGTGGTGCTTTTCCTACAGTCCAGAGAGGCCATGTTGACTCTTATTTTCTGTAGCCTTGTTAGCCGTGTTAACACACTCATGGTCAATGACCATTAAGGGATACCATAACAGCACTAGAAACTACCCAAAGCACTGGGCCACTTGAATTTAGATAGCTAATGAAGCACTGAGAGGCCCAAACAATTACAGAACCGCAGTTAAGTGGAGTAGGAAGCCCATGGCGCTGTACTGAGGATAGACTAGAGATATTTTCTGGCATACTGATTTTGTCTCCCTTGAATATTGTGTTAGCTACTTCTCACTTCTGTGAGCAAAATACCTGACAAGAAGAAACCTGACAAGACCATCATCATGCCAGGAAAGGCATGGTGGCAGAAGCTTGAGGCAGCAGGTGACATCGCACCAGTAGTCAGGAAGCAGAAAGTGACGAATGCTAGTCACATTATACAGAACTTATTAAAAAGGAGAAATAATTTCAAGAAATTTATCATAGTCCCCTCTTCTCTACCAGAGATGCAGCCCAAACTCCCAGTGGATGCCTGAAACCATAGAGGACATACCTACTGGGCATGAAGCCCTGTATATACTTTTTACCTGTGATCTATACCTATGATAAAATATGACTTTATATTTCAACATGTTTTTAAAACCAGTAATAACATGGAAAAGTTATTAACAATTAACTGTAATAAAAGGCCTGTAGTCCTGAGAAAGTCGAGACAAATGTCAGCATTTCCCAAAGGCAGTTGACTGTGGGCAACTGTGACAGGTGGACCCCAGATAAGGTTTCCCATAATGATAAAAAGATCCATTCATCCAGGAAGCATGACAAATTTTAAGATGAATTAAGTTACAGAGTTTAAATACACTGTATTAAATACTGATAGAAGGGGAAGCTAGGATAGTTTTGTCACGTGGGCTGGTTTGTGCTCCCCCACCATGGAACCAAATACAGATGCTAATTTCTCTCTCTCTCTCTCTCTCTCTCTCTCTCTCTCTCTCTCTCTCTCTGTGTGTGTGTGTGTGTGTGTGTGTGTGTGTGTGTGTGTGTGTGTGTGTTATTCATTGCCATTCCTTTCCTGAGTCACCAAGTTGTGACAGTGGGCTTATTAACATCACTATCATAAGGCCTATGACAAGGCAGGAGAATTTCTACCTCAGAAGGAAATTAAAATACTCATAGCAACCTAAGTCCCATAACATCTTTAAACAAAGACATTTCACATGAAAATGGATTTAAAAAAAAAGAAAAAGAATGGGAGACTTTTAGGAACACAGAGAAGACAGGAGGAGGGAGTGGGGCAAAATCTTTCCAGAAAACCTGTAATTACACCCACTGTCATGACACCCTGTCCAGGCTTTATGCAAAGAGTCTTTACTTGTGAACTGGGCCTGAACTCTCATGGGAGATGTTCAAATGAAGGGAGTCACCAGCTGAGGAAAGATGAGTTGGCAAATGTCAGCGTAACATGGTACTGCAATTTCTATGGGGAGTTGCTCACCGACGGCACTCACACCTTGTTCTGGCACTCAGACAGCAGCTAAATGACATCCACAATTGTTAGTGTGGATCCTGTGTACAAGGAAAGTTTTGAAATGGGAAGGAGAAAGGACAAGAGAGCCATTTCCTTAACAATGTTATGCTTCATGAACACACATGACATGGTCAGAGCTTCCACGTGTAAATCTCGCAGAATTAGCTCATCAGGTCTCTGTGGTTCCTGTAGGGCACTAACATCCATCTGAAGTAGTCTTAGCCTCTCAAACTTTTATATAGGCTAGAATCTTAATTTGCTTTAAGAGATTAACCGACCGACACGAGAGTAAGTTATACAATGTCTTCTTTAGGGGAAACCAGCAAAGCACGAGACCTCTAACAATAAAGCTGGAACGGACATGAATTAGTTATTTAGCACACAATGCCAGTGAGGATCTTTGTGAGCTTCCTCATGGCTCTTAATTTTTCAAACCTTATTATTTCACTTCCATGCCGTGCGTGAAACCATTCTCAGCTGTCCCTGGCACAGAACTGGCCCTACCTGACTGGCCCACACAGGCAGAACACAAATTTAAAAACACCATGTTCATAAATCTGCCAAGCTCTATGTATGCGGGTTTTGTCCTGTTGACTGCCACATTCTCCCACAATTTGTTCAGGTAGAACTCAGAAATGGAGGCAAAGAAAGAATTATCCAGAGATGGGATGAAAAGCAGAAAAGATGTAGGTGGCAGTTACCACAGAGTCTTGAGACACAGAGGACAATAATTCACACACACAAAAAAAGCTTAAAAGAGCAGGACCTGTGATTCCCAAGACACAGAGGACACTAACTCATGGGGAAAGCTTAGATGCTCAGGACTGGACCAACAGAGAACACTTGCTATCATCCATTTGTCAGTAAGAAAAGTAGAGGTTAATTAGGAGACAGTTTTGTTAAATTAATAGACTTGATTTTTAAAGGCATTTTTAGATGCACAGCTGAGTTTCCATTGGCCCCCACCCTGTTCCTCAAGACTGGGTAGCTTCTGATGACCACTGAGAAGGGGGTCTTTACTGGACAAAACCGGGCAGATGAATTCCAGGCTAGGTCTCTAATAAAGAAGGTTGGCTGGCTAGTTTCTAAACCACTAAATTTACTTATTTATAAATTTATTTATTCATTTATCATTCATCCTATTGAAGAGAAGAAAGAAAGTGCAACCTCTGGCCCAAGGTGCTTGGGCTAGTGGCATTTGGGTGCTGATTCTTTGTTTGATTGTAAAATCAATGCTGAGTGTGGGTTACAGTGACACTGGAGATCTCAGCCACTCAGGAGGCTCCTGGCGGGGGATTTATAGAGACTGACAGAGCAGCACTGTTAAACCAGCCCCAATTATCAGCTTCACAGGCAGGAGGATGATTAAAATTTAACAACATATCTCAGCTTGTTGCCATTCGATAGAGTTGCTGCCATCCTCCTGTCAAGGGGGATAAAGAAATGGGAGAGTTAAAAAGGGGAATATTTTTAAGGTAAAAGTCTTCCCTTGACAGTGTAGGAGAATAAATCAGCCATGCAAAGAAAAAGATCAGAAGTAATTTTCCCCGATAATGACTGACTTCGATTCTGCATGTCAAATGGTTACTATTTATGGATGTAATGGAGAAAGAAATTCTCAGCTAGTGCTTTAATTTCTAATCTGCTTAGTCATGACATTCTTGCCAATGTTCCACACATTAAAACTTCTACAATTTACCTTTCTTAGTCAAATGGGCTACTAGAGCTGTGCTTTATTTTAATTGTATGTATTAAAATAATATAACAATTTGAATTTGGGGTTCAAAAAAACCATCTGTGGAATTGCAGTGACCAAGTCCCCAGATGAGGCAGTAGCTTCAACACCACTGAGATACCTACAAAGGTTCCAAGTCAGGGAGTATCCTTTGATGTGGATCATCCCTCTTGGAAATATTAATTTAGATTCAGATAGCTTTGCAATGCCTTGGAAACAATGTGTGCAGGCTCTGGAGACCCATAGAGTTATAGGTCCACAATTACAAGCCAGAAGCTAAGGTTGTAGGGACAGCAACTTTTCACTGAGACTTAAACTATAAATTACACATGTGTGATCATGACACATGACAAACAGTCGTTTCCCTGTCTCATTAATCATTCCTATGCAGTACAGATCCAAGTTAGACCTTTTGAGGTCTTCATCCAGTTGTCATAGAAACAGGCCGGGGGCAGCATCTCCTGCAGTGAGCTCGTGGTATACTCAGCTCTCCTTACTCCATGTGGCCTTAATCATTCTTCAGTCAGTGGAGTAGCTATGATTTTCTCTCTTCCAACCACTCTGTCTTAGCTTTGTTTCTAATGCTCTAATGAAACATCATGAACAAAAGCTACTCAGGGAGGAGAAGGTTTACTTTGCTTTATATCTCTCAGCCCATAGTCCATCACTGACAGAAGTCAGGGCAGGTACTCAACACAGGAACATAGAGGCAGGAACTGAAGCAGAAACCATGGAGGAACGTTGCTTACTGGTTTGTTCTCTGTGACTTGCTCAGTCTTCCTTCTTATATGATCACTGGAACCACAGTGGGTGGAACCACCAACTGTGAACTGGGCCCTCCTACATCAATAATTAACCAGGAAAATACAGTACAGGTGGAGCTTTCAGCTGGCTCTTGATTACTCCTTGTTCACTAGAAATGACGACCCTCTATGTGGTGGTACTCAGTGAAATCCAGAGAGTACCTGGCATAGAATGGCAGCTCAATTCTGAAAGCTTTCTGCAGTGGTCAACTAGGATGATACATAGTGGAAGGGAATGCATTTGTGAATGCCTACAATATACAGAGAAAGTCACTAGTTGTGTCAGATACTTGTCTCACTGCTGTGAGAAAATATGTAACAAAAGCAACCTAAGGGAGGAGGGGCTCACTTTTGGTTCACTTTATAGACCATCACATGGTAGAGAAATTATAGCAGCAGGAATGTGAGACTCCTGGTCACAAAGCATCCACAGTCAGGAAACAGAGAGAAGTGAATGCAATGCTCTCTCCTTTTTATTCAGCCCAGAATCCTAACCCATGGGATTGTGTCATACTCTTGCAGAATGGGTCTTCTCTCCTTAAGTAACCCTCTCTAGAAATATCCTCACAGGCACAGTTAGAATGTGTCTCCTAGGTGATTCCAAATTTCATCAAGTTGGCAATGAAGATAAACCATCACACAGGATGATGGCATTGGCTTATTAATGCTTCAATAAACACTGCAGTAGAAGTAGAGACGTGAGCCACTCATAGCCAAGATATTCATTATTGAGGCATGAGAGCCAAGGAACACTTGATCCTTACAGAGGCCCTACTCTCTGTAGACAAATGAAGCTGAGGACAAGATCCAGTGTTCAACTACCAGAGAGACTGCATTGTAAAGGAAGTCAACTCCCATTTGAGCCAAGTCCACTAGGTCAGACCCTAGGTAGGGAAAAACATCTAGGTAGATGCCCCCCATATTTTGAACCCTTATATCAGAGTCTCCAGAACACTCTGGATGCTACAGAAGTGGCCTACTATTCATTATCTGGAAGTAAACCCAATCCATGCTGGAAGAAGTGTTGAAGTTTTACCCTCCAGATAATATGCAGCCTCATCTCAGTAGGCAGGCTATGCCCTAAAGCTGCTGTGAGCTCACCCAGTACACACAGCAAAAGTACACATGAGCTGTATTCTGTGGGCTATGACAGAAGATTGATAAAGAGGTCATTGGTTTGAGAACATTCTTCAGGGGAACAATATTTAACCCTCTGGGGGAGGGGACAAACGAATGCTGTGGACTTTCTGCCTTCTAGACACAGAAGAGGTGTCAATCCATGCCAAGTAAGATAGAAATTTGAGAATTAGCTAAATGACCCTGGAAAAGGCTGAGAGAAAGGCAAAGACACAAAGATATGCAATGCAGAATCTGAGAACCTACCAGATAACTGTGTTCTTCCACCCTAGAGAACATACTTAAGGCAGCCTATATCATATACTAGCACATGTCTCTAAGCCAGGAGTGACCAGAGAAAAGACCAGCATATGCAATGCCCAATGACTGCAGTGTGAAAGATGAGGTCTCAGAGCAGCAGAGGCCACTGGGTGGCACCCAGTTGTCACAAGCCAGCTGAGAGCAATTATCATAATGAACAGCAAGACTGGACCCTGAGAACCTAGCCTCAGGGCCCTTGCAGTGGTTAGGAGAAGACAATGCCAAACAGGCTAAGTAGATGGGCAGTCGTGGGGGTGCATGTGTAAGCAAATTCTACACATAACCTACTCCAGAGAAAGGGTAAGTGTGTAGGAGAGACTCCCAAAAACTGTATGAATCTTCTCCCCAGGCTCAAGGTACTATTTTGGGAAGCTGTTCAATTTGGAGATGAGGCTTAGCTGGTGGAAAAAAGATGAGTCTTTAAGATGTGGGCCCTGGCGGGGCGGTGGTGGTGCTCACCTTTAATCCCAGCACTTGGGAGGCAGAGGCAGGCAGATTCCTGAGTTCGAGGCCAGCCTGGTCTACAGAGTGAGTTCCAGGACAGCCAGGGATATACAGAGAAACCCTGTCTCGAGAAAAAAAAAAAAAAAAAAAAAAAGATGTGGGCCCTGATTCCTACTGTACTAGTTGCTTTCTGGTTAGCCATGAGGTGACCAGCTACACTCTCCAGCCATCATGATGTTCTTCCCAAGTTCTTGGGACCAAGAAACCATAGACCAAAACTCTAAAGCCACAGGCCAAAGTAAGCTCTTTCTTTTCTTTCTTTCTTTCTCTCTTTCTCTCTTTCTTTCTTTCTCTCTTTCTTTCCTTTCTTTCTTTCTTTCTTTCTTTCTTTCTTTCCTTAAATTACTTATATGGTACTTTGGTCACAGTAATGCATAGCAAGTATTTCACCCTGCGGTGGCACAGCAGATGGATGGAGGGAAGAGACCATACTGAGCAATGTCCATTTCCTTTTAAGACCATGTTGGAGGAAGATCTAAACATTTTTTACAACATCTAGGCGATGGAACTAAGTTGGTATCCATGTAGTCTATATAGATTGTTGTATTAGACAGGGCTCTCTAGAATCACAGAACTTATGGAATGTATCTATATATTAAGGTAATTTATTGGGATGATTTACAGTCTGCAATTCAACTTATCCAACAATTGGCAGCTGTGAGTGGGAAGTCCAAAAATCTAGTAATTGTTCAGTGCTACACAAGGATAGGTGTTTCCACTTCTATATAAGCTGGAATTCTGAGGAAGTAGGTTCCCACAGATGTATGTACTGGCAAGTAAGTGCAAGCAGGCAAAGAAGACGAAACCCTTCCTTTTTCCAATGTCCTTATGTAGGCCTCCAGCAGAAGGTATGGTCCAGATTAAAAGTGTGTGCCACAATGCTTAAACCTAAGCTATTCTTTACTTGGAGCTTGCTCTGTCCCAGGATAGCCTTGAACTCAAAGATATAGTTGCCTCTAGCTCCTAGGATTAAAGGCCTGTATCACCTTGCCTGGGCCTACGCTTTTCATGGCCTATGCTTTTCATGGCCCATGCTTCAAGATCCAGATCAAAAACCTGTGTCTTCCACCCTCAAGACCTGGATCACAGTTGTGCCCTCCATTTCTGGAATTCACTCCAGATACAGTCAAGTTAACAACTGGGGTTAGCCATCACAATTGGTACATATGAGAGGCAGGTAGTAAATGGAAGACGAGGACCACTGTTCAAGGTGGTTCATAGAATCTACAAATCCACCCTCTGACCATTTCCAAAATCTCTGAATATATGACTAAAATAAATATATCTGGCAGGCCTGGCAGTAATGGTGCATCCCAGTACTTGGGAGGCAGAGGCAGGCGGATTTCTGAGTTTGAGGCCAGCCTGGTTTACAGAGTGAGTTCAGGACAGCCAGGGCTACACAGAGAAACCCTGTCTCAAAAAACATATATATATTAGATTAGATTAGATTACTTCTCCCACTGCTGTGACCAAATATCTGACAATACCAATTTAGTGCAGGAAAGATTTGTTACTGCCTTACAATTCAAAGGCCTACAGTTCTTCATGGAAAGAACAGTGTGGTGGCAGCAGGAGGCAGCTGGTCACATCCACAATCGGAAGAACAGTCAGAAAGTAGGGCTAAACTAGAAAACCTCAGGTGATGACTCTCTCTCACACACACACACACACACACACACACACACACACACACACACACACGAACTCATTTATGAGCACAGTGACCCACCTCTTCTGGTGGTGGCCCACCTCCTCCAGGCCCGTAACTTCCTAAACAGCTCCACTAGCTGGGGACCAAGTCCTCAAACACATGAGTCTATGGGGACATGATACTGGCAAACAGTAACAACATACAATGCTATGGTTGCTGTTTTATCTGAACAGCCATGCCCCAAAGACATCCATCCCACATATTATTCTAGTACGATCTAGTTTTTGATACTATTACAATTTGAAATCTTCTATGTGGTTCAAACTCCAGATTGTGTTTATTTTACTGAAAAGGTAAAAAGTGTTTGGGGACTGAATATAAAATGTTATTACACTATCAAAAATGAAAAGCTATCTAGCACCAACCTGTCTCCTCTTCTTGCTACTGTCCTCTATCACATTGCCTATGCATTTCTATAGAAACACCCTTAAGCCATGATCAGGTTGGTTTTTGTGATGACTGCTAACAGCTAGAGCAAGAGGGAATCATTTACTACTGCCTCCCTGTATCTGAAAAAAAAACAACAAAAAAAAACATTCCAGCTTTGCTCTCTGGATTAACTCCTGGTCAGAATATAGGTGTTAAAACTGTGGACAAGGATTTGCAAATGGACAATTGCCCAAATCTGTTGCAGTTGCTCTGGAAGATGACCAAGCTGCTCTCCAAATACCCAGAGGCCCCTTCACTTATAACGACAGCATCACTCAACCATCTGATTTCACTGTTATTTGCTTAATGCCAGACCCTGAGGTCACAGTCAATTTAAACAGTGCACAGTGAGTGTTCAATTACCCATCTGCTGGGCCACTTGATACTAAAGCTCCCGAGAACACCCTGTCGTCAACACTTTCCCATCTGATGCACCAGGAGAGGCAAGGACATCCGTGGTGACACATTCTGGTCATCACCTCTATCATGAGCACTTGCAAAGACAGCAGCCTGCAGCAGAGAAGGCCTTCAGTTGGAAGATCACAGAGCCTTAGTCCCAGCCCCAGCTCCAGTCCCTGACAGCGTGAAGTCCATCCTCCAACCCCAGCTTCAAATCCTAGCTGAAATCTCCAACTGTAAATATAATAGGATTGCTAATTGCATTAAACTCCGAAAGCAAACTGAAAATTTTAACTAGTACTTATCTGTTCTTAAATGATTACAATCTGAACATGTCTGTAACCAAAACACCTGGGAGATAGCAGCATGAAGATAATGAGTTTGAAGTAGCCTGGGCTACATTGTAAACCTAAGGCCAAACCAGATACAAATAACTTTTCTTTAAGTAATGACTTAGGTCAACGGTTTTGTAACTATTTTAGAATCTTTGTGTTCAGGTATTCTCTCTCTCCCTCCCTCCCTCCTCCCTCCCTCCCTCCCTCCCTCCCTCCCTCCCTCCCTCCCTCCCTCCCTCCCTTTCTCTCTCTTGCCTTCCTAAGTTTTTCATACTTCAAATCTGCAATTCTCCCACCTCTGCCTCTCAGTGCTGGGATTACAGACATGTATCATCCCACCAGTCTCCAAACACTTTTAAGAATATATTTTTCATCAAGAATCATGGCATAATTCCAGCTTCAAGTGGCTGAGGCATGAGGATCACTAATCTGAGGCCATATGGACTACATTAAAAAAATGGTAATAATAGAACAACTAAAGCAGTGGCTGGCAACCTTCCTAATGCTTCGATCCTTTAACACAGTCCCTCATGTTGTGGTGACCCCAACCATAAAAATATTTTTGCTGCTACTTCATGAGTAATTTTGCTACTGTTACAAATTGTAAATATATCTGTGGGTTTCCAATAGTCTTAGGCAACCCCTGTGAAAGGGTTTCAGCACACATGCACCCAAAGAGGTTGTGACCCATAGGTTGAGAACCACTAAGCTGAAGGAATTTACGTGCTGTTAATCAGAAAAAACAAAAACAAAAACAAAAATGTTTTCTCCAGATAGTCTAAATTTTTATAATTTGTCGTGTAAGGGTTTCCTTCGAGGTTGAATTCCATTCCATCTTGAGGGGGGAAATCCTTAAACAGGAAGGTAAACAACTCAATTTCAGCAAGTCCCTGAAACTGAGCACATTCACTAGACTCCTCCAGAGCAAGCAATGAAAACCGAGAGCCCCTCTCAGACATGCCAAGCTACAAAGATTCTCAGATAGAGCTGCAAAAAAGGCTGAGACCAGACCTGCTGCCTGAAAGAAGCAGAAACTAGCCCAGCTGACTGGTAGAGATTAATAGACTAGCTGAGGCACCTGGAAAGGACACTCTGCAACCTGTTGGTCTGCCTGCAGGCTGAGTGTGCTCCAGGTGATGAGGCTGTCTTTGAGTCATTTCTGTTCCTGTAAGCACCCCAGTGAAATTCATGGTTTACAAAGGGACTTTGGTAGCAAGTATCCACACTTTAGTCTGTCATGGCTTCCCTCTCTGGGGTTAGTAGATGTGTGTGTTGCCTCTCCTCAGGAAAAGTTTTGTCTCACAACATAACTCTGTCATAAATACTATACTATACCTATAAGGCTTTATTTAGCACAGGAATACACAAAGTCACACTGCACAACAAACCTCACACAAGAGATTTATTTGTTGAGAAGAAACCGTATGGCTGCTGCTTTTCAATGGGAAGAGAGACAGCAAAGGGTTGGGAGGAGAGGAAGGTTTTATGGGTTGTTTTAACATATTCAACGAGGTAGTGGAAAAGTATGAAGCATCCAGAAGTATCGCTTGACCTTTAACACTTAGTCATGGGGGTGGGGATTTCCAAGTCTCAAGAGCTCAGGAGCAGGCTGTTCTTTCCTGGGCCCCTTCTCCCTACATTACCTGAGTATTTTTTAACAATTCTAGCTTTCCCTTATTAGCTCCTCTAAAACTGAGCACCTCAGTGAGTCTGAGTAAAGTTGAGGGATGTCTTACCCTGCCAAGTGTATCTTCATAATGTTTCAGAGTGCTAGTTAGCTGTGTGCCACTGGATAAGGTTTTATCCTGAACTTCACAGACCTGTGAGTTTTCCTAGATAATGAGCCACCTCGATGCTTGATGGCTCTAAAGATAAAAAAAAAAAATGGATATTCCTAGTATAGCACTGCATGGGTCAGCCGCTGGGGCAGGGTTCTGCTGGGCAGCTCCTCTGTCTCATCCTGGCTCACTTGTGCATCTTTGGAAGATCACCTCTGCTGACTTCAGGCAACCTCTCTAATGAGTGTGAGTCCTCAAAGAGGGTCATCTGTCCTTGCTCCACATGGCCTCTTATCTTCTCACCCTCTAGCAGGAGAGCTGGGCTTATTCATGTGGAAGTGTCAGGGATCAAAGGGAAGAAGAGGTACTTACAGCCTAGGCTTCCCCATTCTTCCTTTTCTTTTCCCCTCATGGTGCTGAGAAGTGAACTCAGGGCCTTGCAGGTGAGACGTGAGGACTCTACCACTGAGCGATGCCTCCAGCCCCATCTTTACCTCTACTGCATTTTACTGGACTGAGCAGGGCACAGGCTGGCAGAAATGTAATCTAGGGAAGTAAAGACATCATCTTTGTGGTAAGGGAAGGATTTGTGGTTATTTTACAATGGCCTACTTGTCTTTATTGCCTGTAAATGTAAAGAATTCTCATTAATCATCGTATTAAGTGGAAGCACTTATATAAAAATCACAGGGTTTGTTGGTATCTTTCAAACCAAGGATATAGAGCCCAAAGCAATAAATGTCCTTGTGTGGCTTGTCGGTACCACCTGATTAACTTAGGGTTTAAACAAGAACTGTTTGGAGTTTACTCTGATTATCTAATAAATCTGTAGATAAGTACATTACAGTTGACTTAATTATCCCAGCACTAAGGAGGCTAACACAGAAAAATTACTGTTAGTTCTACACCAATCTGGCTACAGTGCAGAAACCTGTCTTAAAATCCAAAAATAATAGTTTAATTTCATGCTTCCATTGTATTGCCTCTCACATGCTCTTTGATGCGTTTCTGAGGCTGCCTCCTCAGAAACTTGATCAGGGTTCTGCTCAAACAGGTCTCTGGTTTTTCACTTCATGGTGTAATCTCATTTCTCAGACACATTGCCTCTCCTTTCTCTCCCTCTCCCACCCTCCTATAAAGGTTTTCTCCCAACACACTCAGTTGAGTCTGCTCTACCTCGCACGATACTTTGTCCCTTTATTGTGTTTCCATGGTATCTTAATTAGGGTTTCTATTGCAGTGAAGAGACACCATGACCACAGGCAGGCAACTCTTCAATAAAACATTCAATGGGGGCTGGGTTACAGTTCAGTGGCTTACCCCTACGGGAGGGAACATGGCAGCACACAGGCTGACATGGTGCTGGAGAGATAGCTTAGAGTCCTACATCTGGACCCATAAGCATCAGGAAGTGACTGTGAGCCACTATACATGACTTGAGTTTCTGAGACCTCAAGGCCCATTCCCTAGTGACACACTTATGCCAACAAATCCTCACTTACCCCAACAAGGCCACATCGCCTAATAGTGCCACTTCCTACCGACCTATGGGGCTATTTTTATTCAAACCACCACACATGGATTCTTCTCAGGTAGTGCCCACATATATTAGAACCTTCTCCAAAGGCCCTTCTAGTAATAGAGTAGTCTCCTTTGCATAACCCAGACTAAATTGTATCAGTTTGTGATCATACTAATGATCATTTGTTTAAAGTATTCCCTCTTCACAAGCTTTGACCTAGGAAAGTAATTGTCAAAATAATTTCTTTCTCACAGGGGTAAACGGCAGAGGACTGCAGATCTCTGCTGTGGCTGCCATTTTCCATAGTATGATTTCCTACTTTTGCTTAGATGCTAAGCATTTTACACTTTCCACATGGTTGGCTTCACTAACAACTTGTTTGGAAAACTTAAGGTCAACATTCTAGGGGAAACAGTTTGCCTTCCAAAATACATGTTAAAACTCAAAGTCTAAGCACCTCAAACTATTATCTTATTTGAAATTGGGTTCATTAAACTTAATTACATTAAAGTAAAGCACCCAAGATGGTTAAAAGGACTCTGGTTTAATGATCATGATTTTACAAAACTTAGATACAGATGTTTGTAGAGATAAGATGGCACACAGAGAGGTGGTTACATAATTGAAGTATCACATATAAAATTCAAGAAGTATTTGCTTGTCTGTGGCTGAAGGACCAGGCATGACACATTTACCTCTCTGGCACCTTCAGAGGGAATATAGTTCCACAAAGAGTGTACTTTTTATTTCTGGCCTTTAGACCTGTGACTCAATACACACTATAATTTTTTGCAGCCCTAATAAAACCCACATTGAAGGTATTTCTTTTATTTGGCATGTATGAATTGTTAGCACAGATTTTCCATGGGGAGAAAAAAAGGATACTGCCTACACAAAATTCCACTGGACTCTATCAAATTTATAATCACCCCCTTTGAACTTTTCTCCTCATGTATTTCCTGAAATGTTTTAACTGTGTGCTAGGTTTTACTTTTTAAAGTTTGACATGTTAACATTTTCATCATAAACTCAATTCACTGAAAGGAGACCACTGCAGGGACTGGCAAAACAACATGAAACAGTGATGTAACTCTTTCCAGGTGTCTTAGTCAGGGTTTCTATTCCTGCACAAACATCATGACCAAGAAGCAGTTGGGGAGGAAAGGGTTTATTCGGCTTACACTTCCATACTGCTGTTCATCACCAAAGGAAGTCAGGACTGGAACTCAAGCAGGTCAAGAAGCAGGAGCTGATGCAGAGGCCATGGAGGGATGTTCTTTACTGGCTTGCCTCAGCCTGCTCTCTTATAGAACCCAAGACAACCAGCCCAGAGATGGTCCCACCCACAAGGGGCCTTGCCGCCTTGATCACTAATTGAGAAAATGCCTTACAGCTGGATCTCATGGAGGCACATCCCCAACTGAAGCTCCTTTCTCTGTGATAACTCCAGCTGTGTCAAGTTGACACAAAACTAGCCAATACAACTGACCCCTTGTCAACTTGACACACAAACACATCACTAGTAAGCCTCAACCCTTACATTCTTATTCATCCCCAAGGTCTAAATAACTTTAAATGTCCCACAGTCTTTACATATTCTTAAAATTTCAATCTCTTTAAAATATCCATCTCTTTTAAAAATCCAAAGTCTTTTTAAATTAAAAGTCTCTTAACTGTGGGCATCACTAAAACAGTTTCTTCCTTCAAGAGGGAAAATATCAGGGCACAGTCACAATCAAAAGCAAAAATCAATCTCCAACCGTTCAATGTCTGGGATCCAACTCACGATCTTCTGGGCTCCTCCAAGGGCTTGGGTCACTTCTCCAGCCATGCCCTTTGTAGCACACGCGTCATCCTCTAGGCTCCAGATGCCTCTACTCCACTGCTGCTGCTGCTCTTGGTGGTCATCTCATGGTACTGGCATCTCCAAAACACTGCATGACCCCTTCAGTCCTGGGCCATCAATTGCAACTGAGGCTGCACCTTCACCAATGGCCTTCCATGGCCTCTCACAGTGCCGAGCCTCAGCTGCTTTGCGTGACCCCTTCATGCCTTCAAAACCAGTACCACCTGGGTGACCCTTACATATTACCAAGTCCCACGGCAGCAGGAGTACAACCTTGGCCATCTCTGGAACACAGCCTCTTTGTGCTTTCAGAAAACACTTCCAGAAGATGTCACCTCAATGATGCTGGTCTCTTCTTAATCACCGCTAATTTCTTAGCTCCAGCTAACCAGCATCAATAGTCCCAGTAATGCAAAGGTTTTGCTTTAGTAGTTCTGGTATCTTGTTAATCACAACTGATTCTTCAGTCCCAGCTAACCAGAACCACAGAATAATCAAACTCCAAAATAGCAATGTCCCTGAAAAGAGTCTTTAATTTTCCCTCTGAAACTTCACAAGCCAGGCCTCCATCTTCTGCACTGTTCTCAACATTATCTTCCAAGCTCCTACACAACATCCGACAGAGCTCTTAACAACGAATGGATCTTCAAGCCCAAAGTTCCAAAGTCCTTCCACAGTCCTCCCCAAAACATGGTCAGGTTGTCACAGGAATACCCCACTCTGCTGGTACCAATTTGTCTTAGTCAGGGTTTCTATTCCTGCACAAACATCATGACCAAGAAGCAAGTTGGGGAGGAAAGGGTTTATTCGGCTTACACTTCCATACTGCTGTTCATCACCAAAGGAAGTCAGGACTGGAACTCAAGCAGGTCAAGAAGCAGGAGCTGATGCAGAGGCCATGGAGGGATGTTCTTTACTGGCTTGCCTCAGCCTGCTCTCTTATAGAACCCAAGACAACCAGCCCAGAGATGGTCCCACCCACAAGGGGCCTTGCCGCCTTGATCACTAATTGAGAAAATGCCTTACAGCTGGATCTCATGGAGGCACATCCCCAACTGAAGCTCCTTTCTCTGTGATAACTCCAGCTGTGTCAAGTTGACACAAAACTAGCCAATACACCAGGTGAGGCAGGCAAGCATGGTGTAGCTTGGAAGCCTGGGACTCCATTTGGCTTAATTTTCTCAAGTCCCTTTCCCAACAATGTGTCTCCCAACATGGAACCCTTTCCTGCCTTCTGCTGCACATCCTTCCACTTCACTGGGACCCTCCCTTGCATATGGGCATACACACACCTCCACTTTACTATGACCCTTACCTGCCCATGGCTCCATGAGAACAATTGACTCCTCCCCAATGGTACCTTAGCAACTCACCTCTTGTGATTGCTTTCCATTCAGAAAAGTCTCGCAACACACCTAAGAACTAGAGGCAAGAGTCTAGTCCAGCCTAAACCAGTTTGGGATGCATAAGAGTAACACAAACTGTGTCTGCTGAATGAATTTTCAGGAAATTCTCCTTTTAACTACCTTATGCCTATGCATGATCAGGCATGCAAATTGTTAAAACTGGTATCATTGTAACTATGTGCAGGAAAGGCTTACATGACCCAAGATCACCAATCCAAGCAGGTAACCCCCAATACTTAGCAAACAGCTCCTTCTTTGAGACCTAACAAGAGAAAGACTTAGTCACCAGTACTCTTTAGCATACTAGCCCATCTTGTGCTGTCTCTTTAAATAAACTCTTGCTGCTTTTCCATTTATGTGCAATTTATAATTCTTTGAGTAAGGGTTACTCAAGACTACTACTACTAACAAGACTACTGTCCACATGCAAACCCAGTGGTATCTACATAGAACAACCAAAGCCCTTGCTCTTCTATTTATATAAATGTGAGCAACCTCATTTTATAGCCTCTCTTCTCCTGGAACCCACATGTGCTGGACAGTTTTATGTCAACTTGACACCATCTGAGAGGAGGGAATCTCAATTGAAAAAAAAAAAAAAAAAACACCTCCATAAGATCAGGCTGCAGGCAAGCTTGTGGGGCATTTTCTTAATTAGTGATTGATGGGGGAGGGCCCAGCCCATTGTGGGTGGTGCCACCCCTGGGCTGGTGGTCCCAAGTTTTATAATAAAGCAGGTTGAGCAAGCCATTGGGGAGCAAGCCAGTAAGCAGCACTCCTCCGTGGCCTCTGCATCAGCTCCTGCTTCTAAGTTCCTGCTCTGTTGGAGTTTCTGTTCTGACTTCCTTCGATGATGAACAGTAATATGAAAGTATGAGCTAAAGAAACCCTTCCCTCCACAAGTCGCTTTGGTCTGGTGCTGTATCACAGCAAGAGTAACCAACCCTAAAACACTGCATAAACAATGTCCCTCCACATTGCTTTATCTTAGTATAATGCTTTCCCACCTTCCTATGCTTGAAATCCTTTTGTTTATTAACTCATTTCTCTACATGAAAATATACATACAAGCTGATTTCTCACTATAGGAAAAGTCATAAAGTGTTAAAATTTATTGGAGATTAAGTTGTCATTACAATTATAACTAATATGTAAATGCATTATGATTTTGCTAAAAAAAATAAGATAATACACTTCTTAATATGATGGTTGTAGCTTCTTGTCTTTATCCATTTACATTGCTATGACAAAATTCTATAGACAGGTAACTTACACATAACAGAGATTTAGAGTCTTAGAGGTCAAGGTCCCATCAGAGTCAGTGTGTGGTGGGGTCTACTCTCTCACAGATAGTACCTTCTCATTGTGTCCTCATGCCCTTTAATGTCTTTTACATGTACGTTTTGCCTGCATATATGCATTTGCACCATGTGTGTGCCTGGTATCTAATGAATTCCAAAGAGGGTATCAGATTTCCTGGAACTGTATTTAATAGACTGCTGTGAGCTACTGTGTGTGCAGAGAACTAAACCCAAGTCCTCTGTAAAAGCAAGTGCTCTTAACCTCTAAGCCACCAGCCAATCCCACCCACCACCTCTACCCTCAAGTCTTGATCACTTTCCCCAAGACCTCACCTCCAAGTAAACTTGAGAAGTTCAGTTTCGATGCACTCATTTCTTGAAAGTCGACATTCAGACCATAGCAGGCTGTTCTGTACATTTGAGAGGTTTTTTTGCAGGAAGCTGGTATGAGGCACTGATTCTTGTATCCCTGGTTGTTGCTACAAAGAGAATACATGAAGCACAGACTCCAATCTTAAGTTTTGTCATTATCTGTTACTTATGTGAACCAGTGAGAATAAAGAGAAAGACTGTATTGTGTTTTTTAAACTCTCTACATTTCATATACCCCCACCCCCTGTAATTGAGTAGTGATCTATATTCAAGCATCTATTTGTTGACACATAGGCCAACAACTCAACAATCTATTTTGCTGAATATACATAGCTAGAATCTACCACACCTGCTAAGCAATCTACTGCTGCATTCTTAGGGTGAGTTGTCTTCTCCTGGCCTGAGAAACCCCCTGGGGTGCAAATTTCTCTCATCCTTTTGCTAAAAGCTGCCTACTCTACTGGACAATTCAGAGAAGGGAGGTGTGCCTCTAACCTTTCCTAAGGGATGCACTGCCTCTGGCTTCCAAGGATGTTTTCTGTTTAGACCTGCCCTTTGTTCAAAAAAAAAAAAACTTGAGCTACATATGACCATGAGAGAGTCACAGAAAACTGTCTCCCAGCTTTGACTGTGTTTTCACCAAAGTTTTAGAGCTACAATTAACTCACTTGATTTATGAAAAATAATAACTGCCTTAAACCTAGTTAGCTAAAGTCCCTAGACTTTATAGAATCATAGCCAAACAAGATTGATTTCTCTTTGGTGGGAAAGAAAGAAAGATAAATGGATAAACAGATGAGCAGATAGACAGGTAGGCAGGTGGATGGGCAGGCACAGAGGTGTGTGTGTGTGTGTGTGTGTGTGTGTGTGTGTGTGTGTGTGTGGTGTTTGCTGGAGATCAAACCCAGAACCATGTACATTCTAGGCACATTCTCTACCACTGAGCTACATGCCAAGCTCTCTTTGTATTTCTTATTTTGAGACAGGATCTCACTATGCTGCCCAGGTTGGCTTTGAACTTGCTCTGTGGCTCAAGCTGACCTTGAACTTGGATTCTTCTGCCAAAGTAAATGGGATGGCAGGTCTGAGCCATCCATCTCTAAGAATCCCTGTAACAACTAACTCCCTAATATAGTCCATTATTACCAAAGCTGGTGTAGGTTGAAAGCCTGGATTCTGAGCCTTCCCCTGTGTAGAAGCAAGCAGGATAGGGAAACACTGATCTGTGTTAAGTGGTTGCTGTCTTGGTGCAAAGAGGTGTCCTGGCTCCTAAGTTTTAGAATCAGTGTGTGGTTCTCATATTTGAAGCATAATGCTTTTAGGGAGAGGTATACCTCCTGTTTATGAGCTGAAAGTTGATGTGGGAGAAAGAAAAGGGGCAACCAGGATGACTTCATAATCACAGGTACATGTCCAAGCTGTTGGAAGAAAATGAAGATTTAAATTTGAAAATATGTTCTTTACAAATGAAAGCCCATGTGTCCTCATAAAACCTCTCTGGACCCAGCAGGCTCAGCATTAGTTATCTGCAGGTAGAGTGGCATTGGCTTCTTACCACTACCTTGGCATATGATCCAACGCAGGTCACATAGCCAAAACATCCACACTTACTTTCTAGACAAATAACTCTTCCCACAGCATTAACTGTGCTTAGATTTCAAATAGCTTTAAATATAATGTACAGGCTACATCACTCTCTCTTTCTGGTTTGAAGAATAGCATGCTAACTTTCTTTGTTACCCATCAAAGAATTCTACATTCAGAACACTAGCAATATAAAGGAAGAGGGAGGAAAATGCACATTTAGAACAACATGGTAAGCAAGAGAAAGGATGCTTGCTGCTTGCTTAAACCATCCGGGGTCTTGTAATTTTAGAATAAAAGCTATGGTTCTTATTTATAAAGATAATAGCAGTTAATTAGAAAAGAGTGGATCTTAGACATATGATAAAGGCAATCTTGAGTAATAACAAAGAGAAGTTGCTACACAGATCCAACTAATTATTTGCAGAGATTTAGAAAGTACCTTGAGTGGGCAAGAGGGGGTGTATTCTCCTGATCATTTAATACAATTTCAATTAAAGTAGAACATTCAATTTTGAAAGAAACAAAAGGATTAATCAGTTTTTACTTTATACCTGGTCCATTATTCCATGTCCTGATCATAGTCATTGCTCTCATATGTGAACAGAGTCTAGTCATAGACAGCACTAAGCCAGTAGTAGGTCTGGGTCTTTAAGCCAGTTTCTGCTCAAGAGTTACTAGGCCACTTTTCCTCTTCAACCCAGATAAGGCATCATCAACAAACAAAGGAACATTTCACACAGGTCCAGCTTGATGAACCTAAGAGTTCATTGGGATTACTAACAGGAGCATGAATGATCAAAACCAGCTTCATCCCTAAAAAGCCCACTCCATCATGGGTGACACTTCACTATCTACTGTTCACTGCTCTTGTAACATTGACAGAGCCTTTGTGACCTGTGAGCTCTCACTATACCTGAGTCACGTAAGTTTCATGAGCTTCCTGTGCCTTAGGTGCCTCCTCCTCCTCCCTCCAGCAGGGAATGTTTCAATTAGGAGAAAATAGCTCCCTAACAGTATCATATATATGCAGTATTTAGCACACAAAAACAGAACATATGAACACTGATGTCAACAGGCTCCTGAAAACACCATGAGCAGAGCAAAGATCTTTGTTTATAAAGACAAACTATTGCAATTAATAATTAGCCATCATCCCAACATCTGTTGCTCGGTGTGTTTGCATAAACAGCCCTTTATCCTGAGCCACCTGTGAGCACTCACAGCAAAGGCAGTAAGTACCGTGAGTACTGTTTCAAGAAATGGCTTGCTGTCAACAGCCCTAAGCAGATGCTGGGCCAGCTCCTTCCATTGCAAGTGTTATACAAATCATTTGAGTTGGGAAGCCAGGAAGGCTGTACATTTCTGCCTTCCATCATTTTGCATTCTTTAAGGATTGTTTGCTTGTCAACAGGGTCACTCTCTAGCTCAGGCTGATCTGGAACTCGCTACAAGGATTCACTGGCCATTAGCTACTGCCATAGTTCAGAAGTGTCAGTTGAGACATGGAGTCAGCTCTTGGCCAAGTCCATTGAGCTAGATCATCAGGATGAGACAGTTGCTCCTAGGCAATGAGGCAGGTTGAACATGTGTGAACTCAGTGACGCATTGGACTTCCACTTGCCTATCCTTGCCCAATGTAACCATGAATGGACATGCACAAAAGCCCTGGCCTGACAAGAATATGATAAGAGCCAATGTGGTCTCTTTGCTAAATATTATCTAAACTGATGTTGTGCAGCTATTTTCTCTTAATTGAAGCATTCCTTGCCGGAAGAAGGAGAAAGCTCCTATGACTCAATGAGTTTTGAGTCATACCACAAGCAAGCCACCCATACCTACAAAGGCAACAATTAAGATGGAATAGTAGAAGAACTTAATGACTATGAATTTAATGGTTTTCTGGCACGGAGAAGACCTGAAAAATGAGGATTCTTGTTCATGCTCCCAGCATCCTTTCAGGAAGCCTGTGAGAACTATGGCATCTGACTCTACATAAAGTAATTCCAGGCTGAACTTTGGAAGCCATGGTGTGACCTTTATCACTCAGGTCTCCCTGGACCACCATGAGGAGTCTGAGCAATGGCACCTTCATGCTCTTTACAGAATTCAAGCCCAGGGCACCTTCTTAATGAATATGCATGCCAGTGAAACCACAATGGGAGTCTGCTACTCTAGCTCAGGACTATCCCAATGGGTGCTCTTTGTCCTGACTGTCCCCTGATTTTTCTGTACTTTCTTCCAAATTCCTTTCTTCCCACAATGAATCTTGTACCCCCAATTCCATCTTAGCATCTACTTCCTACACATCCCAAGATGTGTCAGTGGTTCATAAGACAGAACTATAGAATAGGAGGGGAAAGGCCATATTTAAAATAAATGATCAGTGAGACATAGACCTCCAAAATCCACTCTACACATATAAATCAGTTCTGCATGGATTTTAGATCTAAGAATAGCAAAATAATAATAATAATAATTATTATTATTATTATTTTAAAGAGGGCCAGTAAGAAATGAAAGGTCTTGACCCCCTGGATTTCACTATATAAAGAGTAGCTGCTCATGAGAAGACACCATTGGACAAAAGGAAAACACTGTTCAAGTTTCTTTTCTGTTGCTATGATAAAATGCTATGACAAAAAACAATTTAAGGGAGAAAGGGTTTATCTCACAATTCCAGGTTCTAATCCATCATTATGGAGAAGTCACAGTTATCAGAAACTTGAGACACCTGGCCATACATCCACAGTCAAGCACAGAGAAAATCAATGCATGGTTTCTCTTCTATTTTACAGGAACCCTCTAGTACATGCCTAGGGAATGGTGCTTCCCACAGATAGCAAGGTCTTCTCATTAGTTAACTTATTAAGACAGTCCTCCACAGATATGCCCATAGGGTAGTCCAAGGTAAACAATTGTTCAGAGACCCTATGTCCAGAAAATATGAAACTACTTTAAACTAAGTAGAGGAAGACAGCTTGATTTTAGAGTGTATTTAGTTCCTAGAGATACTGTGACAAACCCACACACACACCTGGAGTTGTGTGTCAGACTTGTTTCTTTTCTCACACAGCCAGAGACAAGAAGTCTGCAAACGTGGCTAAGACTGGAGTTAGGCATTGACACAGAATTGACCCTTCCAGGGACTTCAGTGAGCCATTCCTGGCATCTCTTAGCTTTTGAAGATTGGTGGGGTCCTTGATGTGTGATCATATTGCTCAGTCTCTGCCTCTGTGGACATAGTGCCTTCTTTTTTCCCTATGTGGGCCTCCCCTCTTCCTCTATCTTAAACAAACACATATGAAGTTGCAGAGATGGCTCAGTCAGTAAAGTACTTGCCTTGTAAGCATAAGGACCTGAATTCAATCCCTATAGCCTACATGCAAATTGCCTGAAAACACATATACAAGAAACATTATACACACTGAGCAGGTTATATTTAGGAATATATGTGTATGCACATATGCATATAACAACAACTAATGAAAAAAGAGGCCAGGAGTTTTAAAGAGAGAAAAGAGGGGTATATGGGAAGGTTTGGAGGGAGGAAAGAGAAGGAGAGACTATATAAATATATTATAATATCAAAAATAAAAGGAATAACTTTTAAAAGACATTATAACAGACCAATAAAGAAAAAGAAAGGAAGAAGAGAGAGAGAGAGAGAGAGAGAGAGAGAGAGAGAAAAGAAGGAAAGAGAAAAAAGAAGGAAAGAGAAAAAAGAAGGAAAGAGAAAAAAAGAAGAAGGGGAAAAAAGGTTGCCTGGTATAATCCATGCGCTTTTATTCCCAGTGCTAAAGAGGTCAGAAAGACAGATGCCCGGGCTTGCTGGCCAGTCATCACAGCCTACTTTGTGAGCTCCAGGCCAGAAAGAGACAGCCTCTCAAAGGGCAATGGGACAGTAAGATGGCTTAACAGGTTAAGGCACTTGCCACTGAGTCTGACAACCCAAGTTTCAGGCAACATAGCATCCATCTAGGAGGAAAAGAGACAACTCTCTTTTTAGCAGAAATATTCTTCTGATTTCCATGTGCATATCATGGTGCATGTGTCCATATAGACACTTGAATGTGAACACACACAATGAATGAATGAACAAATAAGTAAATCAATAAATAAATAAATGTAAAAATATTTAAAGGTGAGCAGGGCCTGACCTTCACATTCTGGTGCACATGTGTGCACATGCACCCACACACAGGCATACATCTGTGAACACACAAATATTCACACACATACAAACAAAACAGGTAATTAAATTGAGAGCTCAATCAGATAACCCAGAACCATCTTCCTATCACTGCATCCTTAATCCATTGCCATCTCAACACCTCCTGTTTCAAATAAGGAAACATTACAGTTCCAAGGTGCCCTCAGGGTTGTAATTCAGCCCGCACGACTGGGAAAGATCTGAGTTTCTCTTCACACAGAAGGTGTTCAGATGACAGGCTGTCAAGCTCTCTTTCAGGCCCTAGAACTCTAAACTCTGCCATTCTATAAAAAATTGTAGTTGTAGCATCACACACGGTAACCACAATAAGATGGTCTTGACTGCTGTACTGTTTGGGGGATAATTCAGAAAATTTTAACAGCAAAGTTTACTGAATGAGAAATGGAGTAAGGGATGTAAGAAAATGCAAACATAGGTGTGATGGTTTGTATATGCTTGGCCCAGGGAATGGCACTATTAGGAGGTATGGCCTTGTTGTTGGAGTAGGTGTGGCACTGTGGGTGTGGGCTTTAAGACCCTTACCCTAGCTGCCTGGAAGTCATTATTCTGCTTAGCAGCCTTCAGATGAAGATGTAGAACTCTCAGCTCAGCCTGCCTGGGTGCTGCCATGTTCCTGCCTTGATGATAATGGACTAAACCTCTGAACCTGTAAGCCAGCTCCAATTAAATGTCATCCTTATAAGACTCACCTTGGTCATGGTGTCTGCTTACAGCCGTGAAACCCTAACTAAGACAACAGACAATACCTTAACATTTTTATGACAAGCCAAGCTCTACACGCTTCCCAAGATGGCCACCGTGAATGAGCTTACTTCTCTGTTAGAGGTGGCAAGCAGGGCAACCACGAACATCCTCCTGTCCCAAGTATGCCTCTTGGGAGGTGCCCATAGTTTATATGAAACAAAGAATATATTGTGCATGATTAATTTAATACAGAGCCCTAGAGAAATCTCCCATCCTCCTCCCCCTCTTCCTCTCTCCATTTCTCTCCTCTTTCTCTGTGTCCCTTTATTTTCTTATCCTAAATTCTCCATATTTCCTCCCCTCCTTCCAAGTTCTCCTCTCTATTCCCCCTCTTCCCCTGCCCTTCCTCCTCCCTCTTCCTCATCTTCTCTTTAAGATTACACCACTGAGTGAGAGAATCTAAATGATTAAGACTGGTCCCTCCACTGCCACAGACATTCACACATATAATCTCAGCACTCAGGAGGCTGAGGTTGGAAGATTGCCACAAGATCAAGACTAGCCTGAGTTATATAATGAGTTATACAGTATGAGACACTATCTCAAAAAACAAGGAGGAGGAGGAGGAGGAAAAGGAGGAGGAGGGAGAGGAGGAGAAGGCAGGAAAGAAAAAGAAAGAGATGGATGTCTCCCTATAAATGGGAAGCTATGTCTAATGTGGGCTGTGAGGATTATTAATGAGAAAATTCAAGGATTCCCTTTCTGGGCTCAGTAAATGGTACAAGGAAACATCCAAGCAGACCTTTGAGTCTAGTCATAAGCACCCTAACCATTCTACTGCACCCCAGAGGGTTCACTAACACTACCTCCACAGAGTAGGTTGGGCCCGAGAGCTAATAAATCATGGCTAGAAAATGTGGCTGGTTAGATGTGTATTAAATAAAATATGGCTCATTTAGGTTGCTTTAATCTTTCCCATTAGATAGTGGATACGAACTGAAAGGCTTTAGCACATAAATCCCTTGAATCTAATCTGTAACATGAAGCATCCATATGACCTCAGTAGAGGCATGCATGTGGGGTGAGGCCTGATGCTGAGCAGATAGCTCTCCAAGAGGATTCTCACAATTCTCAAATTGATGCATAGGGGAAAGGTCTGTGGTGTAGATCAAAGAGACAGTGCTGACCTTGGAGTTGGGAAATCTAGGTTCTAGTTCTGATCCTACCTGCGTCATCCCAGGCCAAAATCCATGACAGGATAACAGAGCATTTATGAAGAACTCTGCCTCCTCTGTGACTTAAGGATTCTGTTCTCTTTTTATTTTATTTATTTTATTATTTTTTACATCTCAACCACAGTTTCCCCTCCTGCTTCTTCTATAAGTCCTTCCCCCACCTCCTCCAAACCATTCCTCCTCCATTTCTTTCAGAAAAGAACAGGCAACCAACCAATGGATATCAACCAAACATGGTATATCAAGTTGCAGTAAAACCGGGCACCTCATATCACAGTTGAACAAGGCAGCCCAGTATGAGGAAAGGGGTCCCAAAAGCCAGCAAAAGAGTCAGAGACAGCCCTGCTTCCACTATTAGCAGTCCTACAAGAAGATCAAGCTACAATGTGGTGGTTTCTCAGAAAACTGAGAATCGCTCTACCTCAAGACCCAGGCATATCACTCCTATCCACCTACCTAAAGGACATTTGCTCAACTATGTTCATAGCAGCTTTATTCATAATAGCCAGGAGCTGTAAACAACAAAGATGTCCCTCAATAGAAGAACTCGTAAAGAAAATGTGGTACATTTACACAATGGAGTATCACTCAGCTGTTAAAAACAATGACATCATGAAATTTGCAGGCAAATGGATGAAACTGTTCTCTTTTTATGAAACAAGGTCTTGGTGTGCAGCTCAAGTTGGCCTTCAACTTGGATGCTTCTAGCTTAGCCTCTCAAGTGCTAGGCTTACAGGATCAACACCACACCAGACTGATGATTCCAAGCATGGCCAGGAAAAATGTAGTAGTAACACACAGCTTGTGTTGAGACCTTAGCGTGCATTGAGTTAAAATATTTACCAGCACTGAAGCATGTAAAAAGCAGTAATGAGCCTAAGGCTCTTACCAGAAAGAGGAAGAATGAAAGAAAAAAAAGAAAAAAAGAAGTGAAGAATGAAAGCAGAAAGGCCTGCTGGCGTTTTTTCCTCTAGAGCCTCAATTGTCTGGGATTTCAAAGGAATTAGAGATGTAGCAACACAGCTCAGACCTTGCTGAGCATCTCTGTGTCTGTGTGCTTCTAAGTCCCAAATGTGTCACTGCAGTTTCCTCCTAGCAACAGGAAGAATGTGTTTCCATCAGGCTGAGCTCTCTGGTGACAATTACCCGATATCCTGTTACTCTGATAAATCAGGCCACACCTAGCTCTTTCTGTTATATTTCACATATTCTCAGGGGGAAAAATGTGGCTTTCATTCAGTCAAAGACCCAATTCTTAAGTCTTTCTTTTTATGACAGACTACCGTGCCTACACCAAGTGAATGATAGTTTTGTCTTAATTTTCAAAACAATTTCAATGTATAAAATACACTTTCTCCATTCTGAATCCATTTATCCTCAGAATAGACTTCTATTTCCTACATTGCTGCTTTCTATTCTAGGTCAGAATGGAGGCCAGGAGGACAAACTACTGAAATCTAGTAATTCACTGGGCAGGTTTTATGTTTTCCAGTATGTGTTATTTTGGTCCACTGAGCTTCATTTTAATTCTTTTTTGGCTGTGTTTAGCTTCACAATGTGATTAACGACTCAACTTTGTCTTCTCTTCCTGCGATTGTCTTAAGAATTTGCAATAGCAGATTTATTCACTTACTATAAATGCAAAACAGAGATGTGATTCTCAATGCAAATGTTGCCCTTAAAACACACAGATATTTATCACCAAGTGCTTTTGTAATCAACTTCTAGGATTTTTGCACACAGTATAGTAACTATTAACTTTTTAAAATACAATATTGTCTCTGATAATTACCCAACTCATAACATTGCAAAATTGAACTCTTTCTAGCTAAAGACAGGATCACAGAGAAATATTCCACACTGTGCACACCTCAGAATTCTGCCTAATAAGTGCCATAGACTTGACTGACAACTAGTTTCCCCTAGGGGACGATGTTAACTAGAATTCTAATAATAAATGGATTTATAAAGTGACTGTCACAAATAAATTGATCATGAGTTTGACCTAACTTGATCATCTAGATGATAGACCTAATAAAAGACCAGACATTATCCCTCAGGATTCTCTCAGCAAGTGACTGGAATGTTGCTCTCTGAGTCAACAAAGATCCCTGACTTTCTCAAGTGAGCAATATTAAAAACCCATCTTACTGTCAAAACCATGGGCCTTCTCAGTGGCTCTGAGCCTGGATCAGAATTACATTGGCTGAGCTTCCCCACTCTACCCCCAACTCTGGATTCCAAACACACAGAAGTATTTATCACTCCATCTGTTCATCAGTGTTCATCAATGTGACAGCACCTAGGTAAAGCTTCTTAAAAGAGGAAAAGTTATTTTGGTTCAGGGTTCAGAGGTCTTGGTCCACAAGCAATCATTTCTTTTGCTTTGGGCCTGAGGCAAGGCAGAACAAAGAGAGAACAGGTGATGGGGAGTTGCCTCCTTTGTCCCTCCTAGCAGTCAGGAAGCTGAGGAAAGGAGGGAGGGAGGGGGAGAGGGAGTGATGAGGGTAGGAGGGAGCAAGGGACAAAATACAGTCCCACCAGTCTACCAGTAGTGCCATCAGATTACAAACCCTTAGTAAATCCATGAGCTGATAAGTCAAAACCTTCATGACTCAATCACTTCCCCAAAGCCCGACAGATCACAACTGAACCAAGCCCCTGTCATACACCTCTCAGGGACATTTCAAATCACAACCACGGACACTTGGACATGGTACCCTGCCCGTCTCTCCTTTTCTTCCCACAATTCATTTGGCATTGGGATATAGAACACAGCACTCCAGTCAGACACTAGAGAAATCTCAATCCTCAAACCAGAGAGGCACACATTTTCCAGCATGGTAGTACATACGTCTGATAGCTTGTAAATGCTAATGCTATTCCACTTACCTGTTCTTTTTTTTTTTTCCATTTCTCTTTTTAACTCAAGAAAGCTGATCTATATTTAACAGTACACC